>NC_135183.1:37380839-37675839 GCF_041146795.1 Maylandia zebra | reverse complement strand
GCGAGTTTCTGTCTTCTCAGGAGGTCTTCGGTGCTCTGGCAATCAATCACATAAACAGAAGCGAAAAAAGATGCTTTAGTTTATTTCTCTATATGTGTGTTCATATAAGCTTTACAACAGTTTAATTTTGACTGATCACAGACTTCTCTAGTTAAGCTCTGTATAAACTAAATAGGTTTATCTGAACACACACAAGAAGCCAAAGTTAGAATTTCCAGTGATCTGCAAAAAAAAGTGGCTCCATCTGTAAATATTATGTTGCTGGGGCATGACTTTGAAGGGCATAGACCAAACCCATTGCCACACAAATAATTCAAATAATCAAAAAAGAAAAAAAACAAAACAAGGAAAAATGTTTTTTCCCAGCACTTGAGCTCACATGCAGGTCCATGTGTGCTGCAGAACCACAGGCCTCATGAGGCTCAGAGACCTGCTGTCCTCCTCCCTAAAAACCAAAACAAACAGGAGCAAAGGAGTGTTGCTGCTGCTGGCTAGGATGTAGATGCCCATCATGGTGGAAGAAGCTGCTGCACCGCACCCCAGCTGCAGGCTGTAAACACATCAGCAGGCATGCATGCATGTGTGTGTGTGTGGGTGTGTGTGTGCTTATCCTCTGGTACACAGCATATGCCAGGCAGAGATTAGACTGTACTGGAGCTCTCTGTGGCTGAAGTTGTTTTTATTAGTGGTATCAGTTAAATCCCAAAAATGTTCTTTAGTCCAATTTCAGACAAACTGGCCTCTTAGCACACACTTGGTGTTTGCTTAGATTCAAATGAATGCGACTTATTATGGCACAAGATACTGATGCAGGCAAAGACTTAACTCACTTCAATTCACAACAGTCGCCTTAAGGTGCTTTATATTGCAAGGTAAAGAGCCTAAAACAATGTAGAGAAAAAAACAAAAATCAAACGACCTCTTTTAAGCAAGCACTCGTGACAGTGGGCGGGAAAAATTTACACTTAACAGGAGGAAACCTGCAGATCCAGCCTCATGGAGGCGCAACCAGCTGCTCCGACCGGTTCGGGGTGATTGGGGTAGGATGCAGAGCAGCCACTTGTTGTTTTCACACAGGCTAGAGTTGTTCTTTAGGCTCTTTTTAAACAGCTGTCCATACCATAACACTGCCTCCACCATGTTTGACTGACGATGTGGTCGCTTTTTCTCCCATCATTCTTTTACAAGTTAATCTTTTCAGAACAGTACAAGTTTTTTAATCTGGCCTTCTTGATCTATAGAACGTGGAGGTAGCTTCCAGAGCAACAAAACTTGGCATCTAAGACCTGCAATCTGTTTAAGGTTATCATAAGGTGATCGCTATGGCTGCAAAAAGAAGTAATGGCTTTCTGTCCGTAAACACTTTCCTGCTGGCTCGTTCACTTGTTTTGGGCCATACTGAAGTCTTTTTTTGTAAATTTTGGTTCCAAAAACTGAGGATTAGTTATGGTACGGAATCGACACATCGCCAGCTAATGAGTTTTCAATAATAAGCCGTTCGCCAGTTTCACCGTCTGATCCACAGTGTTTTCTATGTTGCAAAGATGGCAACGGGGAAATGTTCAACTTGATGCTCCAAAACAGGACCAGGACCAGAAACTATGGCTAAGTTCATGTTTTATACTGTCTATGAGTGTAACCAGTGGTTTGCACATCATCACTTGCTACCTCTTTGCGTGTGTTCTTGGCTTGAGAGCTATGGTGAAGCTGCTTCTCCCAATGTAAATAATTTAGAAGGGTAGATTTTTGATTTGGTTCCTCCAAAACAAGGGAACAGACCTGACCTCGCCCTGAAACAGCTTTTCAGTCAATTGTCCAATTATTTGTTAAGATTCTGAAAATGGGGGATTTGCATAAAAATATAAATCCTGAAAACTTCATCTAATAATTTTGTAAAACCTCTTGAAATACAGCATTTCAATTCCATATTAACTATCTGATTTAAGATCCACTGTAGTGGTATACAGAGGCAAAGCTACAAAAGCCTTAGTACAGCAAACTACGGACCAAAGTGTAAGATTTATTTAATGATTTCTTTGCGTAATACAAGAAACAGAAACTTGGAGTGAAACAACACCCAGCAAGGAAGAGAGCACCCAAAGGCAGTTGTAGGTTTAAATTCATCTATTTTATTTCTTATTAATTTAAAGCTTTTTTTTGCATATCATTATAGGGCTGTTTCTTTTGTGGGCTTGCCACACATTGCAACAACTTTCTCAAAAAAGCCTCATCAATCATTGAAAAGTCGTGGAACAATCTGTCAGTGATAATGACTAAAACAAGAGAGGTTTTTATGTCGTCCTTTGTAAGCACAATCTAAACTGATTAAAAAAAATCCACATTTGATGACAAAAAATTGAAAGCAAATCAAAAGCTTTATTTAAAAGAGCCTCTAAGAACGCCTATAACAAACTGAGGACACCCAAACTAGTCGTCTTTTCCACTCATTTTCTTTGTTTTTCACAGCTGTTTGGGATCTCTCTGTTCTGCACAGAACCACTTCCCAAGCTAAAGAACCCTTTAAAGCTCCCCCTTTTTTGTGTGTACCCAGCTTCTTGGCTAGGATTTGGCAGCGAGGTCGGGTGTGGCACGGTGTTTTGGCCAGTTGAGTCATTACCACAGGGGACTGAATGCAGGCCTGGTAAAAGACCGCCAGGCCCCACTTCAAACGGCGTGCGGTGGCAAGCTAAAGCGGGATCCACCCTGCTGATTTATTAGGATACAGAGTCATCTAACAGAAGACTGGATCTGCTGTAGTTCTTTCACCACTGGAACACAGAGGTGTTGTCCTGTACTTTTACTAAGCAGCAAAGGTTTGTGTTTTCTGGACAATATCGGGCTGCATGGCAAATGTTTACAGAGAAAAAGTGAAATGTGCTCGTTGAAAATGATGGTGCAGTTGAAGTTCAGGGCTGGCCAGAGGGTCATCCATTTCTGGGAAAACAACTTTAGCTTCAAGATCGCAACATGTGTGCTGTTCTCTTTTGCTAGCTTGAAGGCACAATATCTGAAATATCTCTGTCAACAGATCAAGTCACTCCCGATGGCTGAATCTGTAATATAATGATATTTTCTTACAATTAGGCCAACAATGTTCTAATCATTATTAGGCATAACATTAGCCCTTTAAGTTTTGTGTTGTTTCTGTGGACCAGTAGAAAAATATTACATTTGACATTGTAATTTAAAAAACTTTTTTTGTACTGATAATCTCAAAGACTTAGAAAGTTTTGTTGTTTTTCTTGCCTTAAGGCATCGTAGACCTACCTTTTATGTAAAGTCTGTTGAATTTACACGTGCTAAATTAAATAAAGTTTCTTTATAGTATTATGTGCCTGCTATTGTGTAGGCTCCCCATGTGCTGGGACTTCAGCAAGTGTCCTTTGGGGACGCGCAACCAAAATCTGACGGCGGGTCTTCTGGGCCCTGTGGGTTGTGGGATGGGAAGCCTCATGGATGCGCAGCTGCGCTGGGATCTGGCATTCATTGAGTGTTTGGTCGTTGTTGTGTTACTCAAGCCACACTTTTGTGGTGTGGTGAGGCTCCTGCCACTAGGGAGTGCCGTTGCTATGGGACGTGTTTTGATTGGTCTGCAACAATCTTCACAGTCTTGCACAAAGAGATGGACTAACTGACACTGACTACACCAGCACAGCCATTCTACTTCATGTCATGTGGCTGACACATCCTGTCAGATCAGCTGTGTATATAAAATACTTTCTGTCATGTCATTTTGTCAAACGCTGTGGTGCACTGTGTCATGTTACATAACAATACTGCACCCCTATTATCTATACATTTCCCAGTGAAGTGACACAAGCTGGAGTTTGCCTCATGTTGATACCAGCTGCAGTAATGTGTTAATGAAGTGCTTCTGAGTAGCTCATTACTGTGCATTAGGGTGAGGTGTTACGGCTGCTGTCTTTGTTCTGACACCAAAAAACAGAAAGAAAGAAAACAGTTTCTGACTGTGACGGCCGACAGCTCTTCAACGTCGCACTTAATTAAATTCCATCTAGGGTTGGAGTAAAGGAGGAGGAAGTAATGCTTGTCAGGAAACATTGCTACTTGACTGTGTCGTGGGTTTCTCTGTCGTAGCAGCCTAGTACTGAGACTACACGCCCCCGGGGAGCTGATAGATACTTCCTGGGATAGTTTGAGGTCTTTTTTGCTTTCTCACAACCGCTCTCTCCCAGCACACAGATAGTCACCAGAGTGATGTCATGTTCTGATCCTAAGTTTGGGCATTTCAGATGTCCAGACTGGCTCATTTCCTCAGACTTGAAGGCATAGGAAGCTGCTCTAAAAACAAAACTGATTGCACACAACTATTTGTCTCTTGCTTTGCCCCTGGGAATAATTGTTAAAGGAAAATGTGCATTTCTGGGTAAGGTATTTACGATTTTAGATAAACAGATATTTTTTAAAAAGGACAGAAATCAAATTAAAAAAGAGAAATAAATAAACTGACAACCTTGATTAGAATCAATAAGCATTACAACAAATTATTGGAGTGGAACAAAAGTAAGACATACAGAAAGTGTGAGTTCCAGGGAAGCTCATCATAGTAACATATATGTGCAAGTTATTCCTTCTGTTGGGGCTGTGAGACCTGTGAGGCTGCTGGAGATGGCGTGTGTGCGTAACTATTAAATGATTTTCTTTATTTAATAGCGATAAATAAAGTGAGTTGACCCATAAAGCCCCATAACACATATTCCAAATAAATGAATTATATTTCTCATGTCATTATTGGAAAAAAAAAGTACGTAAGAATGTTATGTGAATGACCAACAATAATTTATCCAACTAATCTAACAGACAATGATAGCAACATAGATGTGTTGCTATGCTAACCTTTGCCATGTCAGATTGTATTTTCCATCCCTGGCTGTTCCAGTCTGCATGCATGATACTGTCTGCAGGGTGCAGGCATGATACGACCCCCAGGTTGCTCTCTGATGCATCTATTGGCATGTGAATGTTAAATAGTATAAATCTTAAATAGGATAAAGTGCTTGAGTGCACTTCAAAAACCCAGATGATCAAGGTGAGTCTCATGAATCTGAACAAGTAAAGATATGTTCTGAAATTTTCAGACAGGACCTGAACACATGAGGCACCTGCATTCAGACAATTACACACTAAGCGATGTATATTTATGAGTTCCACCTTCTTTTTTTGGCCCCTCTTAAATGACCTAAAAGCCCCACAGACTGCACCTTTAAACCATGCTTATGTGTAACATATGTTAAATGCTGTATATAGAGATACTGAACAGTGAACCTCTAGTGGCCCCAGTGGAAACCCCGTCCCAGGCACTGTTACTGCCACGCTCATCACATTGAAAGCCCAAACCTCCAACCAAACTGGTTGCGTCAAGTCACGCCATGACAGTTTTATTTGTCTACAAACTGCAAGCTACACTTCCACTGCCAAACTTTACCAGCAGACTCAAACAAACAGACTGGATTAGAAGATGAAGTGAGTCAACCGCTGACTCCTGATGTTGTTTTCATTCAGCTGCCCATGTTTGGTCTGCAGACTAATCGTTCTTTCAAGGCTGTGAAGATCATGTGCCAGCAAGTGTGGTTACACCCTTCCCGATTGACTTTCACCCATGATATGAAAAGTATTATCAGCAGGGAAAGAGAATGAATCCAAGGTAACGCTTACACAAACTGCTTTAGCCCTGTGATGCTGCTGAGAAGCGATCTAACTGCTGGTTAACCGTTATGTTTGCAAATGTCCTGAAACATGATGACAGATCTTATTTATCTAAAATACACTATAATGCAATGAAAGAGCAAGTTTCAGCCCCTGTTTCCTGAAACTCTCCTTGGAGCTGTAGATGAAAACACACTGACCTCGATAATGTAGTCGTTCCCGTCTTTTCCATGCACGGCCTTCACAGCGCAGATGTCTAGGCCCCCAAACATCTCAGCGCAGGAGTCTATCCACATACGATATCTGAAGCACAGGGACGCAAACAGCTGACTGTTTAAAACCCAATAATCACTACAGATATCATTAAAGGAAGAATGGACTTAACAGCTATAAATGTCAGTAAAGGCTTCCAAGACTTTTGGACAATGAGATAATCAGATTCATGCTTAAAAGTAGTGCCAGTGTATTCAATTGAACACAGATGTCTGAATGATTCAGTGTACTTAACAGATCTGCATTTTTCCAAGAGAATCTCTGAACCAGCTCACCTGTCAGTCATTGCGATCTGTTCCAACATGGCAGAACCTGTGTTGGCCTTCCAGTTACCAGAAATGGATGTTCTCCTGAAGGGGGGGCACCAGGAAATGAATTCATATTTCTGCAAAAAACAAGCTAAAATGCTCCAGCAACAGTTAATCGCTCCCAACTTTTGCTTTTCCCTCTCAAGGGGGAAGCTATCATCAGTTCATCAAGGATGGCCATTTTAATCCACACCTAGATAATGTTTGTGTGAAAGCCAATCAAAGACACGGTTTAATGGTGAGGGCAGGGAAAAAAATACGATGAGATAAGCCTTGGCTACTTTGCCCCCCCTCTCCGATTTCGGTTGAGCAATTGTTCAGATACAGTCTTGAAAGCTAAAAGGTTGAGCACAAATTCTTTGTTGTAATATGCTTGGCTGACAGGAATGTCTATGGCTTCCAGATGGGTGGAGCTGGGGCACGAGGCCATGAAAATCAAGGCATTAATGCTGAAAACTGCCTGGAATCCAAGAAAAGTACTACTTTAACATATAATTTGCCATTATTGGTGAAACTGTTTATTTTCCAGATGATGCTTTATAAGAGTTCATTTCCCACTGGCTCCACATGCCTTGCTACCATTAACCTACTAAAACGCTTAAAATGTTTGCTTTCAAATTCACCTGCAATGCCACCAACAGCCACCAGAAGTTGGTTGCAGCAAGCCAATAAAAAACACCTTACATGTAAGCTTTGTAGTTGCTGCCGATCTTCTGGATCCTGATATCGTACTTGGACTGGATGTACGGCTCGGTGGTGGCGTACGTCCCTGCCAGAGCCACCACGCTGGTGATGTCCTGGAAGTCCTGTTGGTTTTCGACTTTAATCTGCAGGAGAGACGCCACTTGTTAGCGGGCAGCTAATTACAAAGGACGCTGCTGAAACTGGCAGCGGCTGCTTTAAAATCCCACAGGAATTTCACACTTGTACACAAGCTGGATAATGAGGGGTCCACGTATGGAAACATTGCCGGGGGCGGCTTTGAAACTACATCACCTCTTTCCCAGTTATTAAACAGTAGACTGCAGACGCAGACTAAGAGGGAAATGATGCAATGGGAGCCTATCGACACACAACATGTTTATATCATATAATTCAAAGCAATTTTTCAATTTCACCGTGAGATTATTAGGTAACAATGAGGTGTGACAGCGTAAAATACAGAGGAAACAAATATTTTCCTCCAGTGACAATTACCACTGAGGGCCATTTGTAGGAAACTAAGGCTCTCATATATTTTTAGAAGACTTACTCTGATGTTTCTTGTTGAGTGGTATTATTATTGTAATTTATGTTGATACAAAGATTAATGAGGTGTGCTTCCAATGGGAAACTGGGCATCCTAAGAGACAGTCACATCAATCGCCAACGTTATTGTGCGGCTACGAGTTTTCTTGTCTCAGGCACCAAACGAGTCAGTGCAGAGCATCCACTCACTCATCACCATCCCTCTCACTAGCACCATCACGGAGGAAGCAATGGGAACATTGCGCTTCCGTCATGATAAAACACAAACCAGATAAAGAAAACAGGAGGTTGATGTTTCCTCGGGGGTTTCGTCTTCTGTTTTTCTGTTCTTCAAATAGCACATCTAAAGGCAACCATTTTCCATACTGAAATGGTATGTACCATAAACAAAGTCTGTTTCTGTGTTTACACTGGGGCACTAAGTTTTCTGCAAATGGTAATATATAGAACACTTTAGATGATTCTGTGGACTAAACAGTTGCATATCCATTAGTCAAGAAGTCCCTTTATATACATCGACAGGGTTACCTCAATTTATGGTCAATTTTAGTTTAAAAAAAAAAAACAGCCAACACAGTCATACATAGTGTCGAAATGGTTCAGTTTGTTGCTATGGCACTGATGGGTTAGCCCACACTCCTATTTCTTTGTAATGTGCTTCAAAGAGAGATAAAAGAGGTTATGGAAAGGCAAGGCACAAGACACTTGTGTCTACATGCAACAATTTGTGAGGTCTTAAGCAACAGTTTAATTGTGTGTTTATAAGAGTTTTACTTTAATGCCCTTTCAAATCCCCCAAACTAGTAAAAACTAAGGACAAGTTGTCTGGGTGGAACAAAGGAATCCCAAGGAGATTTTGTTTTGTTTTCAAATGATGCAACCCACCTTCAGAAAATGAACACAAAAAAACGTCAATAGGAAAAGAAATAAGGAAAATCCGAAAAGAGTGACACCAATGACACCAGAACAATAAAAGTAAATTTTAATTTTTTAAAGACGGGTGGGCAGCTTTGATGGTGAATGTGGTCACATAAACAGTGTTGTCACTTTGATGGGTAATTACATAATGAGCGTGCTTGTCAAAACCCACATATGTCGCTGACGCTAAATCAGTGACTTTCTAAAATGAGCTTACAAGGCAGACTATGAAATAGCTTCAAATAAGCCAACAGATTTAAAAAAACATGACTGTATTTTCTTACAAAATATCCTTGGGATCCATATCAGATTTTAGAAAACAGCAACACAACTAATGCCTAGTTTGAAACACTTCTACCGCTTGCTGGTCATTAAGGAAATTATGGATTTTAACTGTGTGATGTTAGCTTCTCTGTTAGCTTTAAGCACATTTTATTCCAAGACCTTCGCTAAAATACACGTACAGGATGCTTGTGCTTGTTATTAGTGGGTGTACTGTATTAAAAGAATGAACATCTTTAAGACTAGACATGGTTGAGTTAAACTGTGTTTATAGTCATGAATAGCTAATTAGAAAAGACGAAGAAGTAACCAAAATCTTGTTTATCTATTGTTTTCGGTGTTAAAAATGTCTATTCCCTGAGTGGTTGGGGGTTCTTGGAGGTTGCTTGCTGTTGCTAGGTGAAACTGGTCACAAAGCGAGTGCTGCACCAAAAAACTTTTTTTTTAAACCACTTTGGTCACTAGCAGACCGCTGTAGTCGCCTGTAGTTTGCAAGGAAGACACAGACATGTCTGCAAACGTTTGCTAACTGACTAACTTGCCAAACTTGTGAAGCTGTGACACAAACTGGAAACAAAGAACATTCTCCTTCAAAGTTGGTCTCCATTCCGGTTTGCGGTGTTGTAGCTAGAAACTGTCTCCCGACCAATTTCACCTCGCGACTGTCATAAACTAGGGCTGTCAACGTTTATGCATTAACGCTCATGAATCCGTTGTCACGATTAACATTGTTAATGCAATTAACCCATCTGGAGCACAGAATGGACAAAGTTTGTACAAACTGCCCGAAATGCCCTGACAGTGACATTTCAGGGATTTTGAGTCAGTCTGCGCTCCAGATGGGTTAATTTCAATAAAAATGTTAACTGCGTTGCTCATGACGATGGATTAATGCGCATTAATGCGTTAACATTGACAGCCCCATCATAAACCGTTTTTCACGTGACCCGTCAGCATCATATGTTCATAATGCCAGACAAGTTAATATCACATGGTTAGCTGTCACGTCACTGTAAAACCTGAAAAGACACCTTACCGATTAAGATCCAATACAGACATTTTTTAACAGAAAGTAACTCTTCTTCCTCTCTCAAGCAAAACATTGAATCCATCTTTTGCTCATTTCTTTAGTTTTCCACCATAGTGGTAGCTTATAGCGCCTACTGCTAGCTAGTGTTAGCAAACTTTAGACATTGACTTGTAAGTTTTACTTCATATGTGACATGCTATGTGTTAGCATGTCACATATGTTGTGCTGTGTTATGTAAACACAGCACAACCAAATTACATAAAAAACCCAATCAAATGCAGTAACATTATACTAACTGTGTCTGCTCAGATTAACATTCGCTGTCATTAGAATCCAGTCAAACCAGGGCAAGTGAGGCTTCATAGGAAAACCTAGAGAATGTGCTTTGTAGGTGTGGTGGAATTAAGGCACGACGGGACCACAGAGCCATGTTTTGAGCCATCTTTATTTAACATTTGCATCACACCACCACAACCGCACACCAACCACTGAGTCCCCGTGTTTTGACACGGCGGGCGTGATTGCGGATGCCGTGCAGGTGCGTCCGCGCGGCACCGCAGACCACGCCCCACCACACAAGGTAATAAATTCAGTGCTTCGTATATAAAGGAAAATATGCATAGTATGTGTGTGTTGTTTTTTTTTTTTTTAAAGAATTCACTAAATAGCTTGTATTTTATTTACTAAGCTTTCTCCTGGTTTGTGTTAGAGTTTCCCTAAATTGCTAAAACACCAAATTCCACTCTTTGCCATGAGAACCAACATGCTGAACGTACTGAACGTACATTCTTTTAGGACATAATTTGCAGATATTATTTTACCCTTTTTCCAATACTTTAGATACACTCACATTCATTCAGTTCTCACTGTGACGTACTTGTGTTGCGCAAGGGTAAGCACAGGTGGCAGATTTCAGTGCTTACACATAACAATGAACCATTTTTCACACTTGCTAATGAAGTGATCAGACGAGTGTATGCCACGTCAGGGCGCACAGGCACCATGGTGAGTTGAAGACCGATACCACAAAACAGATAGTAACAAGCTGAGATGCACAAGAGGAAATGTGTGGGGGGGAGTTGGTGGATGAGGAAGATGGAAAGGCGGCAGAAGGCAAGAAGAGGAAGACCAACAGTGCATTTCAGATAAAATACAAGCAGCTGTGAAAGATCATGTCCTTGGTAAACAGGACAACCCAACATAAAGAAACTTCGTGCTCACGACACTCAGATTGAAAAACTGGGTTTTGTGTTCACAGATTTCAGAACTGCAACTGTGAAAAACTGTAAAAACACTAAAGGCGCATGTCATCAAATAATACAGTCAGTGTTTCTTATAGAAACACGAAAAGACCAGAAGCTAAAATAACAAAATCCACTGACTACAGCAATGTGACTGAAAGAGTACGTCATGGTAGCAAAAGCAGAAGCTGACCACAAGGAACTGGTCCAGTTGTGAGCGGTAGGCACACAAACCTGTCCAGAGACTTACGCAATTCCTCTGAGTCAACAAACAAACTGCAATGATGCAGACAGAAACAGAAGGTAAGCCGGAAAAGGTGAAGCACTGGCACAGAAATGAAGAGCTGTGCCTGGTGGTGAAACTGGTGGTTAGTGTCCAGATAACATGACATACCACCTCCATTACAGAGGCCTGCTGCTCTAATAGCGTAATGGGAAAGCTGAGTAGAAAGGCTCACTCTCTACTGCTGTTTGTCAAATGAAAAAGGCAAAGTGTGTAATTATATTTTAATATGTAAACTGTAATCAGATAAACATATACAAACACTGCTATTAGTTACAGGTAACAATACCACAGTAATATCAACATGACTTGTCCTTAGCTGATGTCATTAATGTGTGTTTCATTAATGGAGACAGCCTATGACAACCCAACAAAACAAAATATGGCAATATTACTTTGAGCTGTAGATTTTCTATTGTTAGCTAATGAACAAAATCGCCATTAAATTCCAGTAAATGTCTGAAATCAGTTACCGAAAGGTCATAAGGTGAACAACCTCAGCAATTATATATTATACAGCATATGCATAATATGTTTGAGAAACTAGCAAAAAAAGAAACAAAATAGCAGCAAAATGTGTAAATGTTGACCTACAGTAAGCTATAAAGGCTTTCCATTTACGGGTTTAAGAGTCCCAACCATAAACTGTACATAAAAGATGGATGTCACCGACATGATGTCACCACTCGTTTCTCATTTCACTTTCTAAAGCCTTAAATTGAACTTTTGGTTGCCGCTATGTTGCTTTCGTGGAGGCAGACTTGGCCATATTTGAATAAGAAAGTTAAGTGGTCAGTTTTCAACTAATGCTAGCAAGGCTTGGCAAAATGCATTAATAAACTGTATGTATGCAACAGAGCAACACACACACATACAGCGGTATTTGCTCTTTAACTAATAAAACATGAGAATTTCTCTTAGAATAAGTGGTTGTGAGGTCCAGTTCACTAACTCTAAATTAGCAGAGGTGATGCCTAGCAGTGATCAGCTGTCAGTTAAAGCTGTAATGTCCATTAGCTAAAATCTTGCCACTACCTCAGCCATTTTTTTATACATCTGGATGTAATTAGGTATTTTAACAAGGGACTCGCTTTCAGAGCCCTCAGGTGGGCATTCAGTGAACTGCAATTTTCTAGCACTCAGCCTAAGAGGTTACGACTTAGATTAGAATAGATTAGATAAAACTTTATTATTCCTCGGGTGGGTTCCTCCGGGAAATTCGGTGTAGAGTACTACTTGTAATGTGGTTAAGTTCTACTTTAGTATTATTTATAATCAATATATGAGACTTACTGGCACATTCAATTTCTTTGCTCCACCTTGAAGGGTTTTTCTCTCAAAAGCAAATAAAATTGTAGTGACCTAAATATTCATTCTCTGAGTTCTGTGAGGTCTGTGGGGCAAAGCAAGATCTTAGTCTGAAAGGACTTTCCAAGTTCCCCATGAGGCTCATGGGAAATTCTATAGCATGTCTGGCTTCTGAACAGGAAACCAAGCCCACAGACGAGGGAAAAAGACATAAAGAAAGTGTCGCTCCTTGTATATTTAAATACGGGAGAAAGGGGAGAGGCTAAATGTGTGAATTATGTCATTGTGTCAAGAGTGTGACTCCATGTCTTGAAATAAATAAATCACATACGCAAAATATCCACAGTTCATTTCTCATTATGTATTTAACAGAGATGATTAGCATCAGTCCAGTTATTTCTATGCAGCAATCACGGTAAATGGTTGGAAACTGTTAGTCAGGCTATTGTGTAACAAAGCACTAAAACTGTTTGTCCACCAGGTTAACACTTAGATATCAACTTAGTTTGACCCCAGGAACACATTACTGACTTTACAACTTTACTGTAAGAGCAATTTGGCTACTGTGGCCGATTTGAACCCTTACAGAGATGTCTGCAAAAACTAGAACAGACAGCAGTTTAGGCTTCAGACCTCCTGTCTGAACCTCAGACCAACCGAAGCTGTCCAGATAGTATCATGTTTAATTTGCATATATGGAATAAAGACAACTTATATGTGTGTGTGTGTGTGTGTGTGTGTGTGTGTGTGTGTGTGTGTGTGTGTGTGTGTGTGTGTGTGAGAGAGAGAGAGTCTGACCTGATAAAAGAGAAAATCTGAGCTATGAGCAGCTTGTGTGTAAAATTTTAAAAAAAGACATGGATATTATATTTAATTTAAATTTCATCTCATAGGCGATTTTAGACCCTTTTAAAAACAGCGTATTTTAGTATTATTTTCTTCAAATGGTATATTTTCCTAACTTGTCTATTTTAACAACAGTACAGGTTTAACTCCAGTGTTGTTGATGTCATGATGTTACAGTGCGCTCACACAGAGGCCTTCGCTGCTGCTGCAGCAGAAAGAAGATGAAGAGGTAATTTAATAACACAAATCAGTGATGCAGATTTAAAACACACTTTAACTGAAATATAGCAAAAGTTCAAACTGTTTGGATAATGTGGGGACTGATTGCTGTAACATATAAAGTGTCAGCTTGTTTATATTTGTTGTCTAAATATAGTCAAAAATGTTAGCTGATGTAGCCTAGCTTATCAGCTGATTTTAACCTCCTGATCCGCTTGTCTGCTGGGATAACACGAGCCGAGGAGCTGATGTACTTTATTAAGTTTGTTAAAAAATATCTTATTTTCCTCTTCAGGTTGAAATGGGCTTTGGTTTTTGTTCCAGATCCAGGTGACAGCAGGTCAAAATGATTTTGATGTCTGGGAGCAGCCAGAATTTAATTTTGATAGTGCTTTAAACAGATACGGACCAGTTTACATCTTTTATTTGCTCATTTGGGTGACTGCATGAAGCCTGACAGAGGAGGATGGAGAGGGAAAAGAAGGGAGAGCCTTGCCTCAGGTTTCATAACTAAAGGCTCCGCCCTAAAACGGGTGGATTAGATTGAAATCTCTGATTATTCCCTCTGAATTATTCTTAGACACAAATATAGGTCATCCAACTAATTAGGTTTCTTTTGTAAAGGGTTGATAACATTAGTAAACAGCATTATTCAAATCGTAAAGGAGACTCACCTTTCCCATGCCGGCGTGGGCGTGGCCCATCTTCACAACCACAGGGAAGGATGGACTTGTGAGCTGTAAAAAAACAAAACAGTGGGGTTTCACAACAACCGTATAATTCAAAATGATCAATACAGTGTCAACGATGCATATATGATAATATCATAGTGTGTAACTGTTCTTTCTGTCTGCCTCTGCATCTCGTTTGCGTCTGACCACCAAGCTCTCAGGACTCAACAAAGACAGAAGTCATTTGTTACCATTACTGCTATAATTGTTTCATAGATACTACAATAACATAGTTATTGTACATTATTTTGACCACAATAATTTGATGTGTGATATAATGTGATGTGAAAATCAGATATCATCACGCTACGGATCTTTTCGCAGCTCTCGCTTCACTTACTGCGGCACAACAAACCATGTGAGAAGATTTTGTCTGCTTATTGCAGAAGAAAAAAGGTAAATCCAGGGTGAACGTCTGTGGTGTTCAAACAATACCTGACTACGGGAAGGCGTTTACTGCAGCTCACACTTCAAACTGATTCATCTAGCACTTTAAAACAACAGAACTGAGCAGTGCTGCACATTAAAATGACAGAAGTACGACTGAAGCCATCTCCTGCAAAGGGTCTTGGTGTGATTGTTTTGCACCCGAGTGCAATTACCGTGTTTCGATCTGCACATATGACCCGAAAAAAAAGCTGCGACCCATAGTAAGACCACACCTGGATCCCCTTCAGTTCGCTTATCAGCCTCGTCTCGGAACAGAGGACGCCATCATCTACCTGCTCAATCGTGTCTACACCCATCTGGACCAGCCAGCGAGCACTGTGAGGGTCATGTTTTTTGACTTTTCCAGTGCTTTCAACACCATCAGGCCGACCCTCCTGGGTGATAAGTTAGCAGCGATGCAGGTGGATGCTTCTCTGGTGTCCTGGATTGTTGATTACCTGACAGGAAGACCACAATATGTACGTCTCCCACAGTGTGTGTCTGACAACACAGGGGCACCACAGGGGACTGTCCTCTCCCCCTTCCTCTTCACCCTCTACACCACAGACTTCAGCCACTGCACAGAGACCTGCCATCTTCAGAAGTTTTCTGATGACTCTGCGGTGGTTGGATGCATCAGCAGGGATGATGAGACAGAGTACCGGGCTGTGGTCGACTCCTTTGTCACGTGGTGTGAGCAGAATCATCTGCAGCTCAACGTGGCAAAGACCAAGGAACTGATCGTGGACTTCAGGAAGACCAGGAAACACTTGACCCCTGTTTCAATTCAGGGGGTCAGTGTTGACATTGTGGAGGACTATAAATACCTTGGAGTACACATTGACAATAAACTGGACTGGGCTAAAAACACCACAGCACTTTACAGGAAGGGCCAGAGTCGTCTCTATTTTTTGAGGCGACTGAGGTCCTTCAACATCTGCCAGAAAATGCTGAGGATTTTCTATGAGTCTGTTGTGGCCAGTGCGATCCTCTATGCTGTTGCATGCTGGGGGAGCAGGCTGAGGGTCGCAGATGCCAACAGACTTAATAAACTGATCCGTAAGGCCAGCAATGTTGTGGGGATGGAGCTGGACTCCCTCAAGGTGGTGTCGGAGAGGCGGATGCTGTCCAAGATAAAGACAATGTTGGATAACACCTCCCACCCACTCCATGACATGTTGGTCAGTCACAGGAGCTCGTTCAGTGAGAGACTGAGATTACCGAAAAGCACCACTGAACGACACAGGAAATCATTCCTGCCTGTGGCCATCTCCCTGTACAACGCATCCACTTAACACACTGTTTGCTGCTACAGCTACACATGTTTCTTTTCCAAATATTTATTTATGAGTGACTTATGTATGTATGTATGTATGTATATATATGTATATATTGTACTATTCTTAGTTAGTGTATTGTCTGTCTTGTCTTAATGTTGGTTTAAAATGGAGCACTGTAACAAAAAATAATTTCCCCCAGGGATCAATAAAGTATTCTGATTCTGATTCTGATTCTGAAAAGAAATGTAAAAATGTATCCGCTTTTGATTTACGGCCTGAAAATGGTCTAAAAAGCACAGCAGTGAAAACATCCAAGGACTTGGATGTTACGCCAGTGATAAAGTCAAAGGTCAAATACATATTTTCTTTTTCAGTAGTCTGCTTAATGTTCCATGACCTTTTACACAGTCACTGTAACATAACAATCACATACTGTATCATCACCAAATACAGCTGCTATGCTTCTGGCAGCAGCATTTATGATTTATGAGAAAAATATTTAGCTCTTTAACATCTGAAATGTATTCTTGTCTAGTTCTACGGATCTACTGAGTGTCATTATTGAAATCTGTCAACACAAACAACAACTCTGACATATATTTTCTTGCTTTTTTATGTAAATTCCTGATATAATATATAAGAGTAAGATCGGGGAGTGTCCAAAAGGCTTGAAAAAGAACAGAACTGCACTTTGAACTCTCCCTTTTTATATATACAGTAAGACAGACGTGTGGTAAACGCCACACTGAGACACAACTCAAAGCAGACAGCTATTTCCATTGCAACTGTCTTGGATGTATACATCCAGTGTCCAGATCCGTCTTGTAAAATAACGCCCTGGCTCCTACTGAACCTAAAGCTGCTCAGTTTAGGAAGGATGAGGAGGAGACAGAAGAATGTGTGGGTTTATTACACAAAACTGCAACGTTTTGGGAAGCTGGAGGGAAGACCACAGCTCAATGGAATGGGCTTGGACAAACCCGACAGACCGCAAACACACTCTTTCTCATAGTTTACGCAACTGCAATGGATGAAATATCAACACATTACTTCAAACGTGGTTTAAACGCCCTTGATCAATTTGCTGATATGATTGTAAACGGGATGCAGTCTGAAGAGGGACTTTTCCAGTTTCATGAGCACTTTTCCCACTCTTGCGTGAAATAGCTCTCAGGCAGCAACGCCTAGTTAGACGAGAGGTCTGAAGGTCGTTTACAGCGGCTGTAATAGAGAATAACATTATTTGAATTTTTCAATTTATAAAAAAACTCAGAAACATACAATTCTATTCAAAGCCAAGTTTTCAATATTCAAAAAGCCTTCGTGCATTTTCCATTTTCACAAATGCATCTAGATAAGTACTGTGTGCACTGTGCTTATCGATGTGAATAGCTGCAGGTGAAGCTTAAATAAACACTAAATGAAGATGCTGAGGGCACGGGCACCAGGCCAGATCATACCCTGAAATGTAAGATCAGGCCTGCCAGGAGGAAGGATACGCCCAAACAGCTGCTATCATTTGATCCAGGGCCTCCCTGGCAGTCATGTGACTGCACACCCTAATGCTGCTGTCAACTCGTTTCGAGGCTTGAACGGACACGGAGCTGCTCGAGGCTGTGACCGCCGCTTCTGCTGACAGGTTTTGACAGTGCAGGCCTGTCTGACACACTGCCAAGATAAAGTGTACTCTAACTGACGCCATTATCACTTTACAAGTGCCAGAATAAAGGAGGGAGGCAAGGCTGCAGAATGAGGTTCTCTTTCTAATGTCCAAGTACTTAACTTAACTAGGTATGAAGCATTACGTAAGGGAGGAGGAATAAATATGCAAACTGGAAAGATGTAGATGTAAAAAGTCAAATGTAACACAGCAATACAGTATATAAAAGCCTATATCTGTGCCTTAGAGTCATGGACTGAAATGTAACTATGGTAACAAGGTTTAAGTCATCATCCTCCTCATTTTCATGAAATCAAATCTTGCTTTTGCCTCTTTTTTTTTAATAAATAGTTGTGAAATCCATCAATATCGCACAGATTTCAAACTGCCTTCAAAGCATAGGCTGCATATAAAAGATGGATGGTGCCTCCAGGACTGAAAAGTAAAAGTGCTTCTAAACCTGTGTTACTTCCAGTCACCTCGTCTAGCCATAAAAGGTCCAAGGAGCTCGGAAGGAAAGAAACTGGACTTCTTCAGGTTTACATCTAAAAGATAAATATAATGTCTCACTTCATTTATGAGTCGTGTGACCCAGTGTTTTGAATTTTCCCTGTATTCCGATATTCATTGTTTATGTTTAAGTTCATTTAGTCATCTTAAGCTCCAAGGTTGCTCAGTTTTAGTTCTTTGTGTATTCGATGCCTTTGTGTCATCACTCCTCTGTTCAAGTCTCCCTTGTTGGTTCGTGTGTCTTTAACCTGTCATGTGTCATGTCTGCATCCCATTATGTTCCTGTTTTACTTTGAAAGTCTTGTTTCTATGTTCTATGCTTAGTGTTACTGATGATGTCATTCTAGTCAGCTGTTTTCCCCATGTGTTTCCACTTCCCCCGATCGCTTCCTGTGTGTATTTAGTCTGTGTTTTCTTTCAGTCTTTGTTTGCATGTCTAGCGACATCATGTCTCAGAGTTCTTCGTACTGATCAGGTTCATGTTCGGTTTATTTCATAGTTCCATAGTCACACGTACCTGTCCGGTTTCATGTCCATGTCTCTGGTTTCCCAGGTTAGTTTCAGGTTAGGGTTGGCCCTGTTCGCTCTTGCTTTGTTTTTGTGTTCACAAACGGCTCGCCTTTTGTTTAGAACTCAGTTCCATCTCCTACCGTGTCTGCATTTGGGTCCTACTATTCACTCAAACACACAATCAGCTCCCACTGACCGTGACATAAACAACTTTCCTTATAGGCTTAAAGTTTATTTGGATAATTTCAAGTCTTATCAGATACGAGATGTTTTTCTTTCTTTTTTTAAATTTGGTTACATTCAGAGCAAAACAGATGACAAAATACTAAAACAGTTCATGCTCTGGGGTACGGTTACATCAAGACTGATGTGTTTACGGGTGCAGGAAAGAAATTTAGTTTTTAAGCTTTTTTTTGAAGCACTCGCTAAAACAGGCTTTCAGATTAAAATACACCTTACTCTATCCAAGCTAGGTAGCATTTCATTGTCACTCCTCCCATCTAAACATGCTCATATCCTGCGATGGCAATGGTCATCTTCTATATACAGTCTATGATTGACACCCACATTAAATCCTGCTGATTACAAACCCCATTTGGGAACCTGCGACTATCAAGATCAGTTAATATCAGAGCTTTATTGTGTGATTTCGAAGCACCTTATTGTGTAAAGCCATGTCACCACTTTAGTTTTGTGCAAAAGCGTTGCATATCCCTAAATTACACAACAGCACATCTGAGACCATAACCTAGCACTACACTGAGCTGGAATGAATTTCTTGTGTTGTTTAAATTCCACTTATGCTTCTATCTGGCCAAGGATCTTTCTGCTTGTCTTGCAAATCTACTGCTGCACAACTCAACACCTCCACATCCTTCAACAAGATTCAACAAGTTTTTCTATTGCATAATTTGTCCTAACTCTCTTAATTAGCAGAAACGGAGCTGACATCTAAATCAGACCTGTGTTTTCTCGTTGTTTTAAAGACTGTGGGAAGTAGGAGAGCAGTCAGGAGTTCCAAACTTGTACAGCGGTTACATGTGTGCGTCACATGACAAATGATAAGATGCCTGAGGTTCAACAAGTGTCTGAGAAGAGCCCAGCAGTAGCAGTAGAGTGTGGGTGTCTATTTATCTTCTGTTCAGGGTGGAAAGGGCTGCAGCCACCCACTCTGTCTGGACACATTGCTTCCAGTCATTCCCATTTGCATGGCGATGACGGCAGACTTGTCAAGAAGAGAAGACCACATCCTGTGCTTCCCAACAAACTGACGAGGCCTCGCTATTATCTCCTTGTTTCTTCACTGACCACAAAAACAGCTCAGCTGAAATTACAATATCAGCTAGACAAAGATTAAGACTGATCGCCAAAACTATCAAATTTAGACATCCAGGAACTATTTGAAGAGTCATTTGTGACACCAAGGATGTCACTGTGTGTCATCTCTAGGGATAACATGACAGTGTGAAAGACGGTCTCAATATTTTACATTTCAAATCTTGCATTACATGCTTCTGGCAGGTTGGTGCAAAATACTTGGATTTCAACTTAAAAAGAAAAACGTGTGCTGAATTTACACAAAGTCCATGCTAGTGGCTGACCCGGTTTATAATATTTAAACTTCCTCTAGTTCTGCATTAACACCTTGATAAAATTAGATGTCAGTGGGGCTCCTGTGCTGCTGTGTTCAGGTCCAACAACTGCTAAAGCTACACTAAAACTGCTAATAAATGCAGAACAGCAGAAACTCTTCCTGAAATGTCTGTAACAAGGAAAGAAGAAGTCTCACTGGATAGAGCTTGCTTCCCCGTTTTGTTTAGAACTGTTTTAATTCGTCAAATCAGAGATCCAGCAAGGCCGGAAACACTCTCACAGATTCTTGTCTATGTTGACATGCCAGCGTCACACAGTTGCTGCAGATTTGTCTCCTGGAATCTCCTGTTTCAGCACATCTGAAAGGTTCTTAATTGGTTAGAGTACAGTGAACTCATTGTCCTGTTCAAGCTGTTTCAAATGATTTGATCTTATGGCATGGTGTGTTATCCTGCTGAAAGCAGCCATTAGAACATGTGTGTTCATAAAGAGATGATAAAGGGTCAGGAACAGTCCTTGGGCATGCTGTGGTGTTTAAATGATACTTAGTTGGTGCTATGGGGGCCGAAAGTGAGCCAAGAAAGCATCCACTCCACAACACCACCAGCCTGAAGTGTTGCTATAAGCAAGGATGGATCTGTGATGGATATGTGTTCATGATGTTTGAGCCAAATTGTCGTGAGTGACAGGTGTGGCACCTGATGCGGTCTTCTGCTGCAGAAGTCCACCTGCTTCAAGGTTCCACATGTTGTGCCATCAAAGATGCTTCTGCATACCTTTACAGCAACAGTAGGTCAAACTAACTTAGCTGTGCCATAGCTTCCCTACACTTAAAACCTAACACAGCATTTAAATCCATATATACTCTTTATTTTCAGTTTTGGTCTCCCCTCTGGCTTCTTGCTATCAAAGCTATTGTGCAGCGTTTCATTAGCAAAGCGGCTGAGCAGGATAAAAGCTCTGTGAGCAAGCGAGGTCAACGACTGTCAGTTAGCTTGCTCACTAACAGGACTAGAAGTCATATTTGTGAGCTTAAGTCATGTCTGTTTTGTCGTGTTTAAAGTCTCTAAATAAAACACATTTAATGACACTTGGGTTTAAATTTTAAAAGGTTTGGAAAGCAGAAATGAAATTCTTTGCAAAGCACTGTCTCATTTCTATTTGAGAGCTGGAGTTAAAACTTTAAATGTTTTCTGAAGATTTCATCTATAAAAAGGAGCGACTGGTTTAAACTGTGGCGGTAAGCTTTTCTTCAGACATGAGGGAGTCTATTTTATGGGAAAAGTCTTTACTTGACAGTGATTGATATTTTTAAGGAGAGAGTATGACAAAACAAGTTTCCATCTTCGAAAAGAAAAAACCTCGGTGGCCGTCAGCGTCTCGGAGCTGTCCGATGTGGA
The DNA here is from genome assembly GCF_041146795.1 of Maylandia zebra. Classification (NCBI taxonomy): domain Eukaryota; kingdom Metazoa; phylum Chordata; class Actinopteri; order Cichliformes; family Cichlidae; genus Maylandia; species Maylandia zebra. The sequence goes on along the minus strand of NC_135183.1, from coordinate 37,654,103 downwards.
AATGTTGGTCTGAAACTTCAGCTTCACCGTTCAGCCTTTTGTTCCCAGCAGTCTGTAAAAGGCATCCAGTGTGGTAAAGATGTTAAGAAGTCACATGCTAAAAAAGCTAATTATACGGTGGGTGATTTTACCAGTCTAGGTCCTTCTTTGGGAACACACAGGCTCCCCTCGAGTTACAGTAAAAGTGGCAGACGATCGGAGGTGGCACATGGTAGAAATACTTCAGGGAAACCCATCCGCCAACCTCACCGGCCCCTCCGCATAGCTGTATGCAAAGCTTGTGTGAGTCAGCCGGGACTGTTCCTCAGGTTGGTGTCTGAGGTGAATCATGCCTTCCTAACTTCAAAACAAATCCATGTGACATGTTGAACGCTTCCATCTGTGACTGGAGGGCAGGTCTGTATCCAGTGGAAACATATTCATTCGTCCCAGCGAAGTGACAAATTCGAACTGGCAAATCAATCTCAGGATTAATCAGAAATAAATGTCGGCAAGTTTTCAGCTTTCAGAATCAACACAACACAAAAAGATGCTGAAAAGCCTTATAAAATCATTTCATCCATTGCTAATGCCAAAACTATTTATTATAGCAGCAGCAAGTCAACTTCTATATTCAACCAACCCACCAACAGTTGTCTTCTGCACCACAGTGAATTACTCGCGGTCTGTCAGTATGACACACAAACACACACAGACACACACAACACGATGAAAACCTTGCAGAGAAGGGTTCAGTTGCTCGAGTTGCAGCGGGAGTTAAACCTCTCACTAGGGGCTCGTGCATTATAAAGGAAAACACATGGTGCATCCATCCTGCATTTATGATGTCTTAATTTTTATTATGGCCACTCAAAGCTGCCACATCAAGGAGAAGACATGAGGCATGATGGTTTAGGCAGACGACGAGAGCAGGGGGGACCCCGACCCAGAATCCTTTTCAAGAGTCTGACCGCAGCGAGACCAAAGACAGTTCGCCCACATCAAAACTCTGCCTGGGGACTAAGTGAGCCTCAAGAGGCCAGTAACGTTTATCACGCAGGTCCCTGCTAAGTTACTGACTGAATTCATACACCTGACAGGAGTGGAACCCTTTGAAACTGCTCCGTGTTTTAACTGAAAGCAGGAGGGTAAATTTGATTTGGAGCAATATTAAGTGGATAGGTGGCCAGTGCAAATAAACATTTATTAGACCAGAACCCTGCAGGGATGACATAAGGTGCTTTAAACGACGATGGTGGGTACAAGTCTGGTAAGACCAGGGGTTGAATCCAAATGCATACAATTTAGAGAATCAAGGGTTATTTATATTATGGCTACAGGTGAACCAACGTTTTACAGTTATAAAGAGCAGCATCTAATAACTGAATTAGAGCTCGTACTCAGTTTGAGTGATGAGCTTTATTGTCACTTTAAGATATTTTGTTTTTGCCCTCTGAAAGAAGTTGTACTTGATCTTTGTTTAGTTAACATTTTTCAATAAGTCGTGTCTCTACTTTAAAACTCTTTTGTTTGTAAGTAGAGATAAATGGTTCAGCACACCGTGTTAGGGTTAATTTACTTAAGAGGTGCTAGGACACAGAATTTTGTTACCACTGTAAACAGCCTCTTTGCTAAGTTAAGCTAACCTACAGGTTTTAGCTACATATTTAAAGTGGATAGACAGAAAATTACTAAAATATTAAACTGTTCATATCTGATGTTCAAAATAATGTCAACAGGTCCTTATCTGGTATCATTTCTTAGTAAAACTGTCCCTGTTTGTTACAATTACTTTTTACAACGAGGACTTTCAAAGTTAAAGTCCTAATTTGTATCTAAGACCTCCTAAAATTTGTTTCAAGTACTTGGAACAGCAGTCAGCCATTTTCCTCACTCAGACCATAAACCTTCAGAACAAATTTTACACATGCCCCCAAACCAAGAGTGACATAATCATGACACATGCAGTAGTTCCAGGATCCATCACTAGAGCAGACTTCAAAAAGTTGTCATAGCAACTTCCTGGACAAACATCCGCCCAAAACTGTGGCAGATGTCCATTGTGTTAAAGTGTGTACAGTAAAAGCCATTTAATGCAGTGTGGTAATTATTGTTGTGGAATTTAAACTCATCTGGCTTCCATTAGGGTCTGTCCTGGTGTATTTCCATGAGGGAGGCAGCTGTCTGGAAAACAATCCCGAGGATAGAAGTTTCCGGGGTGGATGCTTCCAAGCACTAAAGTGCTGATGGAGTAGTGATGGAAATGGCCGGTGGTGTCTTCTGGTGGTCAAGCCACCTGCTTTGTCATCATAGGCAAGTGTTTAAGGACAGGAAGAATGTTTGCTGTTGGGCTCTTTCTCAAGATAAAGGCCTTCAACTCCATGCAAAAGTTATGAAATGTTTAGAGCTGACAGAGTAGTCCTTTAGATAAAAAGGTATAGGAAACCACAAAAACTAAGAATTAATGCACTCATTTGTTTCAAATTACTTTACATTTACGAAACCAGTAAACCTGAATCTAAAAAGTTACTTTTACACTGAAAGGCAAAGAAGTTCATTTCTGTCCGTGAAAATCACGCTGGATATCTAAACTGATTTGAACTGGATCTATGAAAGGATGCCACATCATTTGATGGAAAAGAAAAGGATCAACCTACAGTGGGCTGAATTCAAAGACACCCCGGGAATTAGAAACACGGGACACTAGTCCAATTTGCTAAAATGTCATTGCAGTAACTCAAAATAGTGAGCAGTAGTTTTTATTGCCCCCATGTGCTGGTGTGCATGTTTCTTGGGATGGGATGACAGATAGTGTCCTGAGAGATTTCCCCCCAGATCTGGAACAGGGAATCACCGGTAGATGGTTCTTATATCGCACTTTTGTACTCTAAATGAGCACTTGCCTCATACACCCATTTACACAAGCACTTTGTTTTATGCAAGTGCTTTCTAGCTAAAATCCACACACAATTATACTCCAATGGACGTATGAGAGCAACTGGGGGTTAGTATCTTGCTCAAGGATATTTGGCATCCAATTAGTAGCTGACCTGCTCTACCAACTGAGCTAAAGTCACCCCAAAGTACAACTTAGGTACAACCTGGCGGTGATGGATGGAGCAAAACATAATTTCTCAGAAACTTTTAGAAACTTATAAATGGTGAAAGGTATTTTAGAAAAGAAAAAGGGGAAAACCAAACAAAATCTAACTCTTGTTTGGAGTGTGTCCTTTAAAACCTCTTCTTTTGGATGGCTCAGTCTTTCTGTGGTTAGTCATGAACCATACCCTGCTGAGACCAGAGGGTGTGTGTTTTGTTGTTCATAGCTGTACAAACCAGAGCAGGAGGCAAGTCATCCTACATGACTGGAATCCCCCCCTAATCCAGACCGGAGACTCTACACAAACATTTATGCACAGCATGGAAACACAGTCACATTATGCAAGTATTTTTTCTAGCTGTTAAGATATTCACAAAGGTGTTTAGATAGCTTGCAATAACAGTGTTTTGATTAAACTGGCAGAGAGGATCTCTACCCGTTATCTTAGTCATCTCACAAACACTCAACCTTCTGGTGCGTTTGCTCATCTCGGATCTACCACGGTTGTTCATTACATTTGACACAGGTTCATTTCAATACTTCTATCAGATTATGTAAGATTAGAAGGTTAGGGTATGATACACAAAATTATATTTCCTCACTGCATAGTTAAAATCTGACCTAAATGTGAATGTGTATTTAAAAACAACATTCAAGGAAGAATGATCATGTTATTGCTCACAGTTTTCATCATTTGTAGACATCGAGTTTGTGATAAACTGTTGCATGTAGATTAAAGGCGTTACAAAGGACAAAAGACTCTGTATTGAAAAGTTACCCAATAACTTTTTTTGTGGTTTGTGGGTAATGAAACGGATATTCAGCTTCCTTACAAAATTAAAAAAAAAAACAAAAAAAAAACTGACTCCCCTCCGTGAATCGCTACCTTATCGTAGTGGAGGGGTTTGTGTGTCTCAGGGATCCCAGGGGCTATGGAGCTTTTGCCCCCTGGTAGGGTCTCCCATGGCAAGTTGGTCCTGGGTGAGGGACCAGACAACGAGCGATTCAGATGACTCTTATGAGAATATCACCTGGAGCCAGGCCCGGGGAGGTTGCCCAAGGGCGAGCGTCTGGTGGCCGGGCCTTAGTACATGGGGCTCGGCTAGGCACAGCCCGAAAAGGGGACATGGGCCCATCCTCCTGCAGGCAACCACCCGCAGGAGGCGCAGTAGAGGTCGGGTGCACTGTGTGCCGGGCAGCAGCCAGGAGCAGAGGCCCTGGCGGGCTACCAAGACTGGCTGGGAGGAGGCCCTGGGGCAGACCCAGGACATGCTGGAGAGATTATATCTCTGGGCTGGCCTGGGAACGCCTTGGTGTTCTCCCGGACAAGCTAGAGGAGGTGGCTGGGGAGAGGGAGGTCTGGGCCTCTGCTTAACCTGTTGCCCCCGCGACCCAAGCCCGGATAAGCGGAAGATGGATGGATGGACAAAAACTGTTTGGCGATTTCCCGGATTTTTTCTTTACTTTTCAAATCTGGAAACAAACAACAACAAAAAACCCACCAACAAAACATATCTGAATTCCTGGGCTAACTTACTGCTAAGCAAAAACTTTTGAGGGCAAAAAAGCTGAAAAGCTAAATGACATGAAACTAAATGGTGTGAGAGTGTTTGCCCTCTTCCTGATTTCCTATTTTTTTGCATGTTTGTCACAGTTAAATGTTTCAGATCATCGAACAAATTTAAATATTAGACAAAGATAACACAAGTAAACACAAAATGCAGTATCTAAATGAAAGTGTTTATTATTAAGGGGGAAAAAAATCCAAACCTAGAAGGGCCCTGTGTGAAAAATTGATTGACCCCTAAACCTAATAACTGGTTGAGCCACCCTTCGCAGCAACAACTGCAATCAAGAGTTTTTTGATAACTGGCAGTGAGTCTTTTACATCACTATTCTTTGCAGAATTGTTGTAATTGAGACACATTGGAGGGTTTTTGAGCATGAACCGCCTTTTAAAGGTCACGCCACAGCACAGGGGTGGGCAACTCCAGGGCTCGAGGGTCGGTGTCCTGCAAGTTTTAGCTATTACCCTGGGTCAACACACCACAATCACATGATTAGTTCATTACCTCTGGAGAACTTCAAGACATGTTGAGGTCATTTAGCCATTTAAATCAGCTGTGTTGGCTCAAGGACACATCTAAAACCTGCAGGACACCAGCCCTCGATGCCTGGAGTTAACCACCCCTGCCACAGCATCTAGATCGGCCACTCCAAAGTCTTTATTTAGTTTTTCTTAAGCCATTGAGAGGTGGACCTGCCGGTGTGTGTTTTGGATCATTGTCCCGCTGCACAACCCAAGAGCTCTTGGAGTAATTTTGGTCGGTTGGTTGCTCCTGGGAAGCTTCACCACTGTTCCAAGTTTTCTTGATTTGTAGATAATGGTTCGGTGTGGTTCAATGGAGTCCCAAAGCCTTGGGCCTTAAGCCTTTCCAGACTGACAGATGCCAGTAACTTTGTTTCTCAGTGGTTTCTTTAGATCATGGTATGATATGGGCTCAACAGGGCTGCCAATAATCAGACCTGATTGTGTTTAGTGAAACTGAACTCAGCTTTCCAAAAAATGTGGTCAATCACAACTAATTTAGGATTTAAGAAGATGGGCAATTACTTTTTCACACAGGACCGGGAAGGTTTGGATTACTTTTCTCCCTTAAATCCCTGAAATTATCGTTTAAAAACTGCATTTTGTATTTACTCGGGTTATCTTTGTCTAATGTTAAAATTTGTTTGATAATCTGAAACATGCAAGTGTGACAAATATGCAAAAAAAATAGGAAATCAGGAAGGGGGCAAACACTTTTCACACCACTGTAGTTGATTATCATCAAAAGTATTCTGGTTCAAATCCAAATTTGCACTTATTATTCCTGAACGCTTTCTATGACTGAAATGTATTTAGGAGACTTCAACAGCTTGATTGCTTTCAAATGTAGATCAATTCCAGCTCATTTATCAGCACTGCTGCAGTGTTTTGCAGAGTACCGCCCTTTCCCGCTGCTTGCACAGCTGGTATGAATACAGATTAGCTTTGCCACATCCAGCTGTTCCAAACCATCTTCCTCCTTGATCTTCTCCTTCTCTCCTCCCTGTGTACCATGTCTTAATTAAAAACAGTAGCAGTGCTGACATTTGGGCCGAGCCCTGGTATGCACGCTGCACATGGCTGCCTTCCCTCCTCCACTGTCCAAAGAGTTGCTTATTCCTCCTGTCAAACACCCCTAACTTTAACATTTAAATGTGTACAAATGGATCAGTTCTACACAAAAATGGACTTTTCAACGAGGGAATGATGGGAGAAGCTACCCATTGAGGCCATTAGCTGTTTTTATGTACCACGCTGTTAACATGGGAGTATATAGACCATAGACTTTACATAAAAAATGGACAAAGCCACCGTGAAATTACCCATTGGTTTTGGCTTCGCCATGTTGGTTTTTTATAGCCAGAAGTAGAAGTAGCAGAATGAGAGGGAGCTAAATTGTCAGCTAACGCTGGCAAGCTCGGTAAGCAGATTACATCTGGAAGCTGCACAGGTATTATCGACAGTCACATTAATAAAATCCCTGAGACAGAAGACTAATAAAAGCCTAGAACTTATTCAGTGAAACTGAACTATGATCTCAGATGGTTTGTGCCACAAAGTAAGTCATATTATTTGAAAATGAAAATGCTCCAACTGCACAAACACAGTGAACATGTCTAGTTCAGTTACTCCAGTTAGCTGAGGGGAGGTCTAGCAGACACCGACTGGCTACAGCTGCCTATGACAGGACACCTGTCAATCAAATCACACCATGCAGGCTTTCTCACTTTATTACTGATGTCCTAATAACCTCTACAGATGAATGGGATCACGTGAAGCTTGAATTTGTAATTCTCATAGAAATGACAACTAATAAAAGGGTCGTGAGCCTGCCTATGCATAGGCCCCAGATTTGTCTCTCGGGTCTAGACCGGAGTTGTCGGGGGTGAAGTAAATTGAATACATTTATGTTTGACAAGTTTAAGTTCCCACTCTGCCTTTTGCTCCGTTTGAATAAACACTTGATCCCAGCATTGAGGGATTTAATTCATGCCTTGGCGAGCTGTAATTTTCTTCACAAAGTTGCACGAAACTGTAGCAAACCATGAAGTTAAAGCCCAGTGTAAACACGGTTAAAGAAACACTCGATGCAGACTCTTGACATCTGCTTTACGTCCCAAATATCATAAACGAAACTGCATATTTAAAACATCCAGCTCTCCTTTGTTTTAATGTATTTTCTGTGGGAACAGGAAATTGGAGTGGGATATAGTGCAGGAAGGAATTACTCAAAGAGAGACTGCAAGGACGTTTTCTTGGAAAAATCACGTGGTCCGAGATGAGTAGAGGCAGCTGAGCGGCTTTCACGGACAGTACCAACTGCCAGCAGTGTGTCACTGTGACCTTTGAACTCTCGAAGTGTGCGGAGACACGGGCAGGGGAAAATACATTTGACGTCACAAGAGAACATTTTGTATTTGTGCGCTGTCGCGTTACTCACAGGTGCAGGTTTGGATCGGCGATTGTTTTTGCTAGCATCACTGAGCTGAAAGGTTTGACTGAATGATTCCATTCACTCCATGCATCATAACGCACCGAGGCCAAATCTGCACACAGCCACTTCATTTCTGCTCCATCTTTTCCGAGACCTAATACTGCCGGAGCCCCTGGAAACTGGGAAAGAAGCATCGCTTTTCCTTTAGAGTGAAAGGAATGTGGCACAGTGTTGATGGCTTTTGCAGGACTGGCTCACCCAGGACCCGTCTGTCCTTTTTCTTCAGGAGCAGGAATGTAGGTTAGTGAATTGATTATCGCTAATAAGGCCTGTCCAGGTCCCTATTAAAGCACAACCGCAGAGGAGCTGGACCTAAATAGCTGCACTCAAGTGGAGTCTGGACATGTACTTAACACTGAGTTTCAAACAAATCTCTGTTTATTTAAAATGAATAGACTGGACTGCAGTAGTGGCTGTGTCCTGTTATTAAAATATATTGGCTAACCATCTGTAATGTCAACCACGTGTGAGATCGCTCAGATATTACAAGGAACTCATTGAGAGCAGTTTTTGTCAGTCAGTGTTTTCAAAGATGGGACCAACAGGCATTTAAAGAGTTTTGGCCAAGCCTACGCTCTTTGTGCTAGAGGTACACCTTCTGTCTGATGTAAATGTTGCCATCAGTGAGTGTAAGCGCGGCTCTATGTGTGTGTTCACATACCAGCCAATTTGCTGTGGTGACTATACTACAAACCAGCAACACATACTTATTCCAAATGGACTAGAAAGTAGTCAGCTTAAGCCTTGCAACATCATTGTGGATGTGATGGCGCTACAGCACTATTTTAAAATATTTATCATTTCTGTTAAGCAACTATTAGTTTGTGGCAAAAAGCAATCTTCAATTCTGAAAATGTAGCCAGTACAGAAGTGCCCGTACAGCATTTCCTTTACTGTCCACACGAGGCCGGCTCTAAAAGCAAGCTCATCCCTTTTTATATCGTGGTACAAGGTGGACCAGGACGAGCATTGACAGAGCCCTACAAAATGACCTCCAGCAGGCCACTGGTGTGAATGTGTCCGACCAAACAATCGTCCTCTGGTTGGGCCTGTGCTCACTGCCCAGCACCATAGCATAGAGCACCAGAATTGGCAGCACTGTGCTTTTCACAAATGAAAGCAGGTTCACGCTGAGCACATGTGACAGATGTGAAAGGGTCTAGAGCAGCTGTGGACGATCTTATGCTGCCTGTAACGTCGTCAGGACTGGTTTAGTGGTCAGTGATGGTCTGGAGAGCATATCGATGGAGGAACACAAGGGTGAATGACAATGCCCGGTTTCATGTGGTGATAGTATGTACGCAGCTCCTGGAGGATGAAGGAGTCGATACCAATGTCTGACTCCCGCATGCACCAAACCTAAATCCAATAGTACACCTCAGAAACATCATGGTTCAGTCTAACGCTGCCAGGTTTTACCTCAGACTGGCCAGGAGCTCAGTGATGCCCTGGTCCAGATCAGGGAGGAGAGCTTAGGAGACCTTTTTGAGTTTCATTTTTTCACTTTTTGAATTAAGCTCTCTGTAGATAGATCATTTTCATTCCAGTGAAATGATGTGTCATCCTTTGGTGCCTAATACATTACTCAGTCCAAAATAAATATCCAGCATTCTTTTGTCCCATTGAGATGTGACAGTTTTTCAAACTAATGCTTTAACTTGTTTAAGCAGTGTATATATTACAATGTGCCAGAGAACATTAAAAGCTGAAGCTTCAGATGATTTTCTGCTGCTTAATTATGCTAATGACAAATTCACTCACACGTTGATTTGGCCTCTTGTTATGCGACAACATTTAGGAGAGACAGGAGGCCTGAATTAGTAAGAAACGGATACGTTTGAGTTACAGACCAGGTAAGACTAAACAGAGGAGATTCAGGGTAACATGACCTCCTGATGCTGCTTGAAAAAAGCAGCAATCCACAGCAATGATAAACTGTGGAATTTTCCACTTCCCACAAAGTCCATGAAATTAAACTGTTCTATAAATATTATCTCGTCCACAAGGTTACATGATTCTTAAAACAGTAACTCATCAACTGTCTCAGTTTCCTGTTCTGTTAAACATTATGGAAAATTTCAAACGCCTGAATTACATACAGTATGCTTAGACAGATGGAAAAAAGTGGCAGGGGAATCCTGATACTGTGATGTCATGTTTCTAAGTTTAACCCTGCCTGAGCACCCTCCGCCCTCCCAGTGTGTGATGTCAGCATCCTGCGAACCCCATAGACACCCTTAACCTCTGACCTGACGATGAGTCACTTGACCATCTTCCCTAAATTAACTTTCCCTCTCCCCCTCCCACATGCACCTTCCCACTGTTGTTCGTGTTTCTGGGAAAAGCTGTTTTTTTTGGTTGTTGTTTTTTTACAGTTTCTGATCAGAAGAAACCATTTACCAGATGAACTCTGTTTGAAGCAGTTAATAAAGAACACCGTGATACTTGCTAAAGAATGCCACACTTGTGTAAAGGAAAGCAACATGACTAAACACACGTACCTGTTTGGGCTTCTTACTCAAATAAGTAAATGATTCTCAGAAATGCAGGTTATTTTTGTCTGCTCTCCCAGAAATCAACTGAAATTAAAACAGGTGACCAATAATGTAAATACTGGTTTGTTTCTTCTTAAATTTTTACTAGTGACCAGGAGAGTGGTGCACTTTATTCAGCTCAGATATGTTGACTACAAGCTTAACCTTATCACGAAGGTTCCTGTTGCTAGTCAGCTACGTGTCAGTAGCTGGCAATGGGGCATTTGGATCTTACTAACAGTTTTGAGCTAACTAATGAGGACTAAGGAGAGCAGAATGCAGACCAAATTTTCTATAATCTGAAAAATAACTTGGAAACCCCCCCTAACTATCACTTCAAGGTAATAGTGTTATACTTGTAGTAGTGCTGTCAATGTTAAGTCGTTAATTACTGCGTTAGCTAAACGCGTTAACGTAGTCATCACGATTAACGCACTCAACCCGTGTGGAGCGCAGAATGGACAAACTTCGGACAAACTGCCCAAAATGCGTTGACAGAGACATTCCAGCGACTTTGAGACAGTGTACGCTCCAGATTAGTACATTTTTAATTGCATTAGTAGTGATGACGGCGTTAACACGTCTGAGCTGCATTAACGCCTAATAACCCCTCACACGAACTAATCTGCGTTAAGTCAACTGACAATTTTGACGCGTTAATATGTTAATGTTGACAGCACTAATTTATAGACTATTTGGGGACAGCAATCATGCTAACATTGTCATGGTCCGGGTGTGTTCCAGTGTGTCTCCCTCCGAGCCGGCATCTCCACCCCTGGGAGGGGCCTCAGTGTTCTGCTGATTGCTCACACCTGTGGGTAATTTAGACGGGGACTCATACGGCCAGCGCACTCAACCTCTCTTCGCCAGATTCTCAGCTAACCCTAGTTAGTGCAGGCCACCACCGTGATTTTGCACTCGCTTTGTGAATTACCTTGTCTCATCGTGTGGTTCTCTCATAGCCACACCAAGCTGCCAAACACTAATCTCTGCCGAAGAGCTCCAACCCGGACGCTGGACCACCTGACAGTCCCACAGGTTGTTCACCCGAACCACCTGCCTGCCTCCCTGCCAGGAATCTCGGACCACACACCCGGACCACTCACCCCTCCACGTCACCACCGACCACCCGCGGCAAGTACGCAGTACGAAGGAAGATTCAGAACGAACAGCTTATCCATATTTCTCCTGAACCATACCTGAACGTCTGTACTCTTTTCACAGTAACTCTGACCCTTTCCCTGGACCCAGTGTGACTCTCCCTCCAGCCCAATCCCCGGAACTGCTGTTTCCACTGACCAAGACCAGGGCCCGTATCCCTAAAGATTCTGAGAATCCTCTCAGAGAGCTCCTAACTTAACCTAAAAATTCCTTGCCAGGAGTTTTAGCTTAGAAGTGATTCCAGAACATTTTCAGTGAACTCTGAGCAAGGAATGGATGGAAAATCCTATCTTAGTGAGGAGGTGTGGTTGACCCCGTTGCTAGGTATGAGTCATCATTTCAAAAGCCGTGATTGGTTGATCCTACAAGTTTGATGGAAATGAGCTTTTGGTGATAATGAGCAAAGGATGTACCCTCAAATCAATAAACATATTATATACTCTAATCTTATGCTGACTGTAATTGTAAATAATATTTCACATTCAAGAAAATATCTGGAAAATGAATAGTAAGCTGTAGGGGTTATAGCCATTAGAATCTAAAATATGTGAAAACTTAAACTCATTACACCCTGTTCAAATAATGATTCGTGTCTTATTTGCTCATATTAATATCCTAGCTGACATATTTTGTACTTTCACTCCCATATGGACCCCGTTGAAAACAAGATGGCCTATCTCAAGAGGCTGTCCTTAATGAAGTAGAAATCACAACGTTACAAGTCCAGTGTGGTCTTAACGAGGGTAACACGGCTCAGCTTTTAGCAATGTCTGTGATTGCAGACCCAAGTCATCACTGCTGCATTGTTGCATTTTCCCGGTTGCCAAATACCTCAGGGTTGTGATTACTTTCGTCTCCGGTGTAATAGCGTTGTGGCGTCGAGTTGGTGAAGTAATTGCATCTCTAAGGAGATCCACCACAAACATGATTCCTGCACGATCCAGTCTGTAGCATCTCAATAATTCCCTGTCATCCAGTGTTTGCAGGACATCTCTCCTGCCTCTTCTGTTGGCCATTTTGTGCAGCTGCTTAGGGGAACTCCTAAGCCACTAAAAGTCCTCTTCCCTGCTCTTAGCAGATCTCGCCTTAGGAGCCCTTTTAAGCGCTAGGAATCTTGAGGAATAGCTTTTATATTAACTGGGATTGTCATGTCACTTTTAGGGGAAATTCTAAGAAAACGTCATGACTCTGAGAATTTTCTTAGAATTTGGCCGCTAGGAGCCACTTTTTGCACAAAGATTCTTTAGGGATACGGGCCCAGATTGCTTACTTAGCCCAGGCTGCTTAAGACCCCTTTGATTCAGTTGTGGCATTTCGCACTTGTTAACCTCACTTTCCAGTTTATGAACACTTACTGAGTAAATAAACGTCGTCTCTAAAACTACTTACGTGCTTGTTCGGCGTCCAGCATTTGAGTCCTTTCACTTTTGAGGCGGCCTCGGCCGTGACAAACACTTACACTTACACCTGGGTCATCTAAACGACATCGATCGAAATGACATCGTACTTTAAAACAGATCACGCCATTTTATTAAACTTCCTTAAAATACATTTGCAGAGTAAAGTCAAGGACGTTTTTGCTCATAGGAAATGTTAATATGAATGTTACTCTATTGCACTGTACAGTGACGCAGTCAAAACACTTGTGAATAGAAACAGAATTTAAGATAAAATTATACAAAAGTGGAAAACTTTTTCTTGTTGTAGGACGTTGCTAGGAGTTGCTGGGCCATGAAAACTTATGCTACGAAGTTTTCGGTGCAACGTTTTCGTGCTGATTTTAATCCCAGAGGACGTTTGGAACTCTGCAGTTGCTGAGTTAGCAAAGAGTTGGTGGGTACGCTTTACCACACAGAGACGCCGCTCTCTAAGATTTTGTGGTTGAGTTTCTAAACTGTGTAGTTCTTTCAGTGATGGCGTCCTACCATGCTTAAATTCACTGAGCACTGTTTTGGGGTGGCTGTGGCTCAGGACAAAGACGTGTACCTGCTGCTCAGTTCATCAACACCAAAGCAGCTTAAACTGATTAACAACGCCTCCAAAACTTAACTGACCAGATCAATATCCTGAAAGTTTAACTGAGTTGATGATAAACTCTGATTAAAGTGTTCCTTTCATTTTTTTGAGGAGTGTAATAACATTATGAGCCACATTATTGCCAGTTAAGTCAAATTTAAAAAAAATCTTTTAACATTTTTTTTAAATGTACATAACAGATTTTTGGGTTTTTTGGGTTTTTTCTTCTCCTGTTCTCAGCACTGAATCCGGCTTCGGCATTCTCTCAACCTTAAGGAATTTGTCAAAGCTATTTCCATGCTGTCATATGCGCATGTTTATGGTTAGGCCTGGTGTCTCATTGTCTCATGCCGTAATACAACATAGTCATTTTGTGGGGTTTCCTGACCGCACACACACCAAATATGTACAGTACAGTACAGCAGGGGAGCCTGCGTCTGAGCAGCGAGTGCTGCGGTTGCATTTGGCCTGCCTGAGTAGGAAGTTACTGACCGTTCATCATATTTTATTGTAGGGGGAGTCCCATTGTGAGCAGGATCATGGGTCAGGGCCATGTTTGTGTTTCTTCTTCTGATGTCTTAACTACACATCAAATGACAGACATGCTGGAGTTGGTAACCAGTGAGCATCTGCTCAAATATTCAGTGAAGATAACATGCTGAGTAGCTCAACATCAGGCCGTCATGTCATTTTGTAAAATTCAGCTGCAACAGTGGGGAGGTGAACAGCCACCAATATCAAACTTGTACAGACTGGTTTCAGATAGCAAGCCCTGAGCTCATTTCCAACTATTCAAACTCTATTGTTCAGATAAAAGCAACAGTGATAGCTAAGGTTATCTAGTAACGTCATTCCATACCAGAGAAACAATGACATCACTTGTGTCCTTACAGCCATTTATTGGTTTGCTCTACTTTCCTAGACACAGAGACAGAATAACTGGCTTGCACTTCCTTTATTTGGAACAATATCAGGCAAGCAAGGTCACAGTCTAAGTCCACTACTCCTTTATGTTCAGCAAAGAGGCCTGCATTCGATTTCTTGCATTTTCAGGAGTGCTAAATGATAAAAAAGGGCAGATCACCAACCTGCATTTTGCCTTTTTTAAAACAAACAAACAAACAGTTTATTAATGCAGATAAAGACTAACAGCTAAATATTTATTACGTTGCTTCATTTTTGTTTGCCAGCTCTACAGCACAAAGTGTTTTAGCATCTTTCAGCATCTTTCAGGTTTTACTGTGGGGAAGGGGGTAAAAGTTGATAAAGTGTAATATCCCAGTGTTTTGTGTTGTGATATTGTATCCACACGGGGAGCCAAAATGTCAATATTTTATTAAATAAATATAAATATTCTGGTAATACTACTAATACTAAGATTATCAGAAGATTGCATGTAATTGCCAACTTGACCCCACTGACCCCACTCAATCACAGACAGGGAAAGACAGCAGACTGACTCCATCTTATGGCAACATTTAGGGCAGGTTTTAGTGACAGTGTTGTTATGCTGAGGTGAGATGTCTTTATCTTACTGGATAAGACAGCGACAGCTGCCAATGTTACATTTGAGGACATAATTTGCAGTTTAAAAAATGTGGTAAATCATAATATGTGTTATTGTACTATTCCCCATATTGCAAAATGTTCCAATAATATCATATTGTGAGTGAAGTATTGTGATAAAGTTGTATTGTGGTGTGTTTGGTGACTCCTATGCCTACAGTACTGCCCTGTTTTAGCTTTTGTGTGTTGGTGTCACCAGCCCATCGCAACACTGCTGTACGTTAATTAACAAATTAAGGTGTTAATTAACAAAGTTAGCAGGTCACTTTTTAGAAGTGATGGACCCTGAGAAGTGGATGCAAGGAACGTCTTTCTTTTCCACCCCAAGGTAGCAGGGAAAAAAAATCTCAGTACTGAGAGTGCCATCCACCTTCAAGCCATGATCTTGGAGCAGAATGAACTGTGATGGATCAAATGCATCATTAGAGCAACAACACTCTAATGTTGTGGCTACACTGAACACCTGAATCTAGCATGTGCATTGAACTTGCTAGTACCAGCTAGCACAGATTTCAGCATTGTACTGCCTGCATACTACATCCAAACCTTTGGTCAATGGAAAATTAGGACTCAAATGTGAGAAGTTCATCAAAGAGTGTTATGGAAGAGCGTACTCTGCTGTGTTAATATGCCCTGAGAAAAAAAGAAAGCTTTGAAAATGTGTCTCTCTCCAGACTGACAGACAAGACAGATCCAGGAAATCGTGGATTTTTCTCCTTGGCACATAATGAAAGCCGTGTTGCTCACGAGACAGCCCAGTTACTAATCTTTGTATGTGGGATAACAAAAGAGTTAAAGATTACAGAGGAACTGGCAGCAACGCGCTCAGTCAAAGGTACAGGAAGTTCACAGACTTAACTGCATGCCTAGTTAGGCTGGGGACAAAACAGGAATGCTGATTAAATAGTGACAAAATATCACCACTTTGACTATGCCTGTTTCATTCATATCATCACTTAAGTGTAACATCCATCCTCATCAGTAGCAGTTTCTAAAAAGATCGAATTAGAATTCAGCAGAATTGAGTTTAGCTTCTTCATGGAACTCTCCCAGTTTACAACAGTCCCAGTTTACCATGTGGCCCCTTGAGAAAAGTAACCACTGACCCCTGAGCTGGAGGTTGCTTAGTAACTTAAACCTGTAGTTGTTAACACACTCCTGTTACACAGTTTTGCAACAGTGTAGCAACTCTTAAACCTGAAAACACCACAGAATACAGAAGAAAAGCTCACCAAACTTGCTCTGCCTGTGAATCAGACAGCTCCACATCAAACGTGCGCTGCAGGTGTAACCACTATAAATATGCATTCCATACAATCCGTGGCACATCTGACCCAGGAGCAGTCATCAAAGGCTTACATGTTTGGTGAACCTGAAGCATAACCCTGTACAGAACTAAGCAAATCAATCCTCGAAATTTTTAGTACAGAAAACAGAAACTGTGAGATAGGAGGAATAACGTGCATCTGGCCTCAAACTGGCAACCTTTGGATGACTTTTCCTTTATGCCTACAAGCCAAACAATACTTTTACTTTATAGTGTCAATGCTGACTTGAAAATAGAAACATTAAATGCCTGTGATAACGCATCTGCTTGTACCAACTGCACTGGTTTGGGTAAACTGTGTGAAATAACTTCCAGTCCCTTCCTAATAACCACACTCCACCTGCGGTTCAGTTTACCACCCAGTGGAGTTTCACTGGACAACAGGTGTTTCCTTTGTGTCCACGCAGCCACCCAGCGAGTTGGAGAAAGATCCTTCGCCAAACCGCAAGATCCCAAATCCTCCTGCGAAATACGGCCAGTGCGCCTGCCGTGTCACAACTTTCACTGCCGGTCCTCCTTACAGTGTCGAGCTGCAGAGCAGAGATCATCCTGTGTGTCCCATTTAAGTGGAATGGCATGTAAGCCGAACACCAGGGCCGGGTGAGTGAGGGCTGGATACAGTCCCTCGGCGACCGTCTCTCCCAGCGGTGCTATCTTTTCAAGTTCCAACTCTTCCTGTGCCTCTCTAGAGGCCTGTCAGTCGGATGAAAGGTATTTCCTCTGAGTCACCACTATGTTCTCTTTTGTCAACCATGGCTTAAAGACCTCCGGTATACAAAGCTGTTGTCTGCTCCCCCGGCGAACGGCCAGCCTCACAACAAACCTTTTTCTATAATTGGACTTTTTCAGATGAAATGCACTATGCTCTGCATTATTCTTACAGGATGCTGGCCTACTTTTAGCAGCATGATTTCCAGAGGGTGTTGAGGGGTTTTTTTCCCTTCAGTTGCATGGATCAAGTCACAGTGACAGACTGTGAGAGACACACATAACCAGAATATTCTGGAGGCCATCGTCTGTTTTATCTTGTCCCATTTCTGACAGTAAAGTTAAAGTAGAACACGATGCTTGCATAGCATGGGCCTATCATTTTTAATAGTGCACCTACAATCTTCAAACATAAACTTATTGTTGAACTCGAGCATCCCCACCGCATCTGTCTTACTCTCTCGACTATCCAGCGAGAGCGTCTCAAGCCAAAAAGACACATTGAACCCACACACATATGGTGAACAGCTCTCTCTATTCAGCTGCTCACTCCAAAAAGGAAAATTTACCTTCACATGCTCTGCGCTACACATAATAAATCACTTTTTTGATGCTTGCTACATTCCGAGAAATATTTTGCAGTGAAGTGTTGCGCTTTTCATTTTCGAGCCGCCTTCCGTCGGCCACCCTCGTAAACATTCACTCTGCAACTTCCTACATTTTCAAGAATTCCTGTTGACAGAAACCAAAGGACAAAGTTTGCATGTTGCTTTCTGCCCAGATTAGAGTGAGAGAAACAGACCCAAAAGGAAGAGGAGGGCGGGGCTCATTCAAGTTCATTTATAGCTTCTTATCATACGTACATCTGCAGACGACTCTGCAAGGACAAAACAAAGAAGGGACAATCAATCCCAGAATGACGTCACGGTGCCCGACAGGAGTCCAAAGTCATTGTATGGGCTCAGTGAGCACTGTGTGCCACGACTTAAATGGTCATGACAACGTGAGAGTGTGTTCACCGCACACCACCGCCAACCGGTCACTGCAGATGGCCCCGCCCCTCCCTGAGCCTGGCTCTGCTGGATGTTTCTTTCTGTTAAAAGGAGTTTTTCCTTCCCACTGTCACCATGTAAGTGCTCATGAGGGAGTTCTTGATGGATGGGGTTTTCTCTGTATTATTTACAATATAAAGCACTTTTAGGTGACTCCTGTTGTGATTTAGCACTACATAAATAAAACTGAATTTAATTCAGTTGAATAGACTCTCACAGTTCTGTATTTCATATTAAATTCGATGACTTGTATATTTTTATTCTTTCATTGAGTGTAAAGAGACAATAGCACTTAGTATATTTTTATCTGTAAAGCCCTACTGAAAAAGCTCCCTTCTTATTGGTGGAAATTTTCAACAGTTGCAAACACCTGTTGTGATTTGTGCTCTTCTAGTCCAGATGCCATAATTTCAAGCACTTAGGACACAGGTGTCGACGGTGTCCTGTAGGTTTTAGGTGTGTCCTTGATCCAACACAGCTGATTTAAATGGCTAAATGACCTCCTCAACATGTCTTGAATTCTAGAGAAGCCTGGTAATGAATGACTCATTTAGTTCAGGTGTGTTGACCCAGGTTGAAATCTAAAACCTGCAGGACACCGGCCCTTGAGGCCTGGAGTTCCTGACTTAGGACTACCATTTCCTGGATGACAGAGAACCTACAAACTCGAGGGACTTGAGAAGAAGAAAAAGAAAGAAAAGAAAATGGTCAGTCCTCAGCCTCTCATAGTATGGCACAACTGGCTCTGAGCTGACAATCACTTCTGACAACTTTAAGGACAATTTATATTTTAAAGCAGTCTATGCCAATAATCACCATATTAGGTTTGTGCATTCTTTGGCCCTGATTCATGTTGTTATCTTATACAATATGTTAGAAATGCAGAGCTGTTCCACTGCTATGAAGTCATATGTCATTTGGCCCAAGTGAATCACTCCTTTCTGCAGCCGGCCTTAACTTCCTGCTAGTCTGGACCTTCCCGTTTTCATCGCCAAAGCCACAAATGACACATGCAGATTCACTGCTTCAGTAGGGGATGCCAATAAATTTGGCTTGGATTTGAGGTCGGAGACTGAACTAACAGTACTAACAGCATGGGCATTTTCTGTGCTTGAATACAATTACGCAGCTGACGTGTTTTCAATAATGTGTGCTGGAAATGTAGCTGCTGTTGACCATCGGATGAGGCTGTACCTCTGATAACACACTGTGAAAATGAATTTCCGCAGATGGTTAATGTCCTGCTGGCTGAAATGCGTTGACGCGTTACACCTGAATGTACCGCTGAACAAACACTGACTTCTTTTGATGAGTTCTTGATGCGAGTCATGGGTGAGGGATAAAACAGAAAGTCCTGAGGTGCCTGTGCAGTATTTCAGCCTGTTAGTATTTCTGAGTGTGACACACTAACAAAAGCATCCATTAAGTGGCCTTTAAATGACTGAATTTTCTCAAAGTTGGCATATGCTTTTCCAAGAACAAGCAATCTCTCTGCAGTAAAATCAATGGATGCTGCCAACAACTTCTCAACTTTTTGATCTACATGATGTCAAAAAGATGGGATGTCCTTAATGTAGCAGTTACACAAGGCCCGCCCCCACTGGCTGTTCAAACCTTCAGTTTGCCAGGGGCAGGCAATCAGAAGTAAGCTGGCTTAAAGAGGTGCTAAAACAGCATTTAAAGAGTTTAGAGTTGTGCAAATTTACTCTAACAGAATCCAAGAAATGAGCATAATGGGACCACATGTACAAGGCAAACAGTCAGCTTTAAATTTTATGATTAAAAGTTTAAAACTGAAATTTCACATGCTTATCAGTACCCTGCTAATTACAAAATTAAGCCTTGGTGTGCCTGCGATGTCTCTTTAAAGCGTGATAACCATTAATGAAGGCCCATCTAGGGTCAGAGTTCCCCGACATGATTATTTGTGCCGCGCTTATGTAACCACGAGCAGCGTGAACACTTAACATAGCTCGCTCAGTCTCTCAGCAGATAAGCCCCGGTGGCGACAGAGCAGCGGATCTGTGAAGCAGTCAGGAGGGAGAGGAAAGAGGCTTTAACTGGCTAATATAACTGAATGTGCCTAACAGGTGGCTTGAGTAAAGCCTTTGCAAAACAAAGTGAAGCTATCCACAGGTCCACATGAATCTTCAAGCACAGTGATGATCAACCTTAAAGAGGGAGAGAAAAAAGAAGAGAGTGGCTTTCTCTGCCCTCACATCTGTTGATTTTACTGTGCAGAGATGAAGAGTCATCTGGTTGCCTCGGATTGCCGCTGCAGACTGTGTTTGCTATTACTCAGCATTAGTAATTAAAGGGGGCGTCAGAGGGTGGGCAGGATGACTAAGTGAGGCTCCTCGGTGAGAAATGAGCAAAAAGGAAACAAAAGAATAAAGGAGACATTGTTCATTATTTAGTTATTCTTCTTGCAGTCAGAAGGGGGTGAGGAGAGGGGGAGAAAGTATTTCTGGAATTAATCTAGTGAATGAGATTTGATAAACAACTCTTTAAATTCATTAGTTGCTCATTTCTACTTAGAAACTGTGTTAATTGTTTGTTTTTTTTATGTACCAGTATGACATGTGAGTTCATACTGGCTATCTACATGTCTTTCATTAGTTATTACATAACTAAATCCTGTTTGTAATGAACATGACGCTAGACGACATTTTTACTAGTTGAGCTTCACTTATCTCACCCCACTTTCCCTTCTGTGATCAACATCAAACAGTTGCACGCATATTTTTTTAGCTAACATCTCATTCTCTACTTTATGTTTCTGTATTATTATTGTTGTTTTTATTATATTTAGGTCTGTATGGGAAAATAAGATGAAGAGGAGGAAATGTTCCAGTATGTCATCGTGTCTGCTATTCCTAATAGCGTGTGATTGGCCGCACTGGTTGCGAGCTCTGAAGAGGGAGGGGCGTGAACCTTTCGTCGCGCGCTTATATGTGCGCGTGTGCTCCTCCGCGGGATCAGGGAGAAACGCTCGAGCAGAGAGAAGCGAGCTGTGACAGACGAGCAGCACTACAGACGTGGACGGTACTCGCAGAACCTGCTACATCTACTGACTACTTACTGAAGCAGCAGCCAGCGTGTGGTGGTGATTCAGCGGACTTAGTCGGACAGTTTTATTCCAGAGAGGGAGTGAGAAAGTTTGGAGAAATGCACTCAGTGTACCTGGTCAGCCTGCTGTTTATCTTCAGCACCCTGCATGTTAACCAGCTGACGGAGGGCTGCTCGTGCGCTCTCACGCACCCCCAAGACGCCTTCTGCAACTCCGACATAGGTGGGTAACCCCGATTTTTTTTTTTCCCCCTCTCATACTCATGAAAATTAGTGTGACTTTATTCTAACCACTGCACGGAGGTCAGATGTTAAAATAAAAGCTTTGCTTGTCACAGGAGCGTGAAAAAACTGGTTCCTTCCCGTCCTTTCTGGGTTTTCGCATGCGGATCTCTCACTGTGAATTGGACATTTTTAATAAACTCTGGTAGTTTTTGGTCAGTGCAGGATGCTGATTAAAGTGAGAGAGCTTAAAATGTCCCAAACTGATGAAGACGCTTGAGGACCTGAGTATAAGAATCACCTGATTCAATTCACCTCGTGGTCCCACCTGTTTAAATCGGAGCGAGTGCAGAGTTCTCCTCCAGCATCTGCCTTGATGATCCTTAGCAGGCTTCCCCACACAGATGATTGAATGTTGTTGCTCTGTGCGTGTCTGTGTGTCAGAAAACTGTTTGACTTTTAATTTACTTCAAATATTCCGCTTTTGCTCGGGACACAAATGTCTGCACATTCTTCCCAAAGCTGTGCTCTGGTGGGAGGATGGGTGGGTGAGGGGGAATGTGCTTTGATTGGTGTGAATTGGAACCAGTTGAAAACAAGACCCACAGTGAGTTTACATGTTTCAAATACTGTTTATTTATCTGCACGCTCTGGTATTTCTGTGTTGAGTGGCTCAGTACCCCCGGCCTCGGGTTGATAAAGCAGCAGTGGAGGGTCGAGGTGTACATGGCTTGTTTTACTGGCCTGGGTGTGCTTTCTCTGACTGCCCAGAATAATATGAATTTAGGATCTGGCTTAGCCTGGAACGCCGGTCCAACCTGACCTCTGTGGTTGGATAACACCAGTAAAGACCCGAGGATCATTTGATCTCTGCTGTAGGGGGAGAGAGGGCTGAAGTGTTTCAGATGGGACAGAAAGGCGGTTTTTATTGCAGACGAGGAGCGCAGACTCGCATTTGGGTTTCTGACTGGAGCCGATATTTTGTTTTAATCTCATTTGACCTGAAAATGTGTGAACCGTCATGAGGCACTCTAAAATCCTTAGCCTGAGCTCAAACAATAATCTCTCAGTTCAGAACACACACACACACACACACACACACACACACACACACACACACACACACACACACACACACACACACACACAGCTACCATGTGTGTAAACCCACGTGTTTGCCCTAACACCTACTGTCAGCTAATTCACATGAACACACTCTGACATCATTGTTAATGATCTTGTACTTGCTACTAGTAACCAGTAGAGGCTGAAAACGATTATAGAGAACATTAGTTACTGATGCCTTAAAATCTTAATGAAACTGGAGACTTCTTCATGTTAAATACACACACCAAATCATAATTTACTGCACAAATGATACCCATTATTCTTAAAGGTGAAGCAGACTTCCTAAAAGTGCCCTTTTGACTACATTTAGATGTCTGCAGCCAAAGCTTTTGTATGAATTAAGCAAAGAAGACATTATTTATTCAACTTTATAATTATAGCTGAGTCTTTGGACATAACCAGGCTGGCTGGTTCCTCCTTTTTTCATTGTCTTTATGCTAAGTTAAGCTAAGCGAACTAACTTGAAGGTAGTGAACATAAACTGTAGATAAAAGATGGACACAGCTTATTGGTCAGAATTCAATAATACACCTGCAATGCAAAGTGTACCATATTTGATACATGACTTTTTGAGACTTCTACATCATCAGTGTGATTTCATTTTTGAACACACACCCCAACCTGAAACAATTAAGTTCACAATATATATTTAAGCAATAAATAGTATAACAAAGCTGTATGTAACAAATATGACACAAACTAAAACTCATATATCCAAATTAATATACAGGTGTATTTGTAATTTTGTTAGATTTTATTTTTTGGCAATTATTTGATGGTTCATACTAGAGATGGACCGATCCGATATTACGTATCGGTATCGGTCCGATACTGACCTAAATTACTGGATCGGATATCGGAGAAAAATAAAAAAATGTAATCCGATCCATTAAATATCACGAAAGCACCTCACAAAACTTGCAACACGCCGTAACTCACCTCAGAACGTTAGCACGTCGGAGCAGTATGCATCACGTGATAGAGCGGCTGTGGCATGCGGGACCTGTCGGTGGTCTGGATAGCATTTGGAGCTTCGCTAGCAACCCGGCATTTCATCTCCGACAAAGTTATCCCGAGAGAAGTAAAGCAAGTGTGTAAGTCCATCTCTGAATGTTTGTAAAGCATTCCTGCTTTAAGCTTAACAAGCGACTGCCTCTTCTTGCTGCTACTTCAATCATGAAACTGCTTAAATCAGCTGATCGGTTTTTCTGTCGCGAGTCCGTGACTCTGGTTTGTTTTTGGCCCACTTTGCACCAGAAAGAGGAAACCAGCGGCTGAACAACAGCAGCACGTTTAAGCTTGATAAGCTGTTGTTAGAATGTATTTAATATTACTTTCTACACCAGGATCTTTTTCTACGTAGCTGACGCTGGTAACTGTGCAGGGGCGGATCTAGCAAAGTTTAGCCAGGGGGGCCGATAGGGCATGAACAGGGAAAAGGGGGCACAAAGACATACTTTTCTTTCTTATTCTCATTTAAAATGTCTAGCTTTTAATAAATAATTATCTGACACCCAAAGTTTTAATTTGATGTAAAATGAATAGACGTCAATTACTGTATATAGTGACTATTAAGTCTAATATATATACCCTAGTAAGCTATAGTACTTTTTCCTTTGGGAAGGTACCATCTGTGCTGTCTGCAATTTTGTTGAAGAAAGATGTTGAATCTATTTAATATTTCTTGAAAAATAATTGATTTCTGTGCATTTTTTTTTCACACTGCATCAAATTAAGGTTGATTACGTCGATTAAGCATCATGAGGTGGAGCGTGAGGGGTGGTTCCCTATTTTTTATTTATTTATTTTTGTTGCTGGGAGTTGGAACCCTATTAGTTAGGTTGCTTAATATTTACACCAAGTACTCTTTAAAATACCAGAATAGGGAGGATGGTGTAGGTTTAAGTTTATTAGATTGATCAGTATTGCTGAACTATGAAATTTTTTTTTTTTTTTGCATACAGGTATAACAGAATAGCTTTAGTGTAGTTGTTGTTGTTTTAAACTTGAGTATGAACTTATACAAAATGCAGCAAGATATTTAAAAAACAGTTTTGTTGATTAAAAAACACTATATCGGATTCATATCGGTATCGGCAGATATCCAAATTTATGATATCGGTATCGGTATCGGACATAAAAAAGTGGTATCGTGCCATCTCTAGTTCATACTTTAAAGGCTTAAGTGCCTTGAACTTGCATTCTCTTCAGCAGCCAGCAGGCGGTGACTCCTCTGACTCTTATAAAGCATCCAACTCTGTAGAGGTGTACTGGGGGGTCTGAGGTCCCCATTAGTCTCAGAGGAGGATTTGGTTTAGGATGAGCCTGGAGGCATTACATCACGTTTCAAAACATCAAGGTAGCAACGCCTAAATTGCTAAGCTTGAAGCTTTAGCGTTGGTTATCTTCAATGTACAGCATGGTATTCATACCGGCACAAAGCTAGTGGTGTCAGCTAACTCTGAAAGTAGATTTTCCCATTGAAATGCTCTGTTAACCTTAACGATTTAGCATATGGATCACCATCAATAAACAATAATAAAGCTCATATTTCCAGAATCCAGCAGCTCTCATAAACCTGCTTTTCTCTCGTCGATTGACATCCTGTTCAGTTCACATATTTTTATTACCCCTTGGCAGCAAGAAAAACGTCACATCGAGGACACGGTGTAACTTTAAAAATGCCATTTCATTTGCAGTTTCCTTTTTCCAGTCTCAGAGTGTCATAATCGCTCCACAAGACTTTGCTTTTCCTAAGGCTTTGCCAGACTTGCCTGTGAAAAGGAGGCTTCTCTTTGCTCAGATTCCGAGGACAGAACCAGCGTGCCTCTGTAGGTGGAAGTCACTTCATTTAGCTCTGACGTGGGCAGCAACTCACAATGATGGTTTGGTGAATCCTCTGCAGCATCTTAGAGGAGGAGGAGGTGGTGCAGGTTTAGCCTGTCATACTTTAGAGGATCCCACTGTTTATAAGGGGAGATAACAGAAACTGTGACATTACAGCCCCAAAATGGCCGTTTTTTCTTTGGTGGGGACTGATCACAGAGCCTGTGGGTGTGTCTTCAGCCAAGTGACCCCGTTTGACAAACGCTCAAGCGATGCCTTTCACAGTCCTTCAGATCTTTTGGATAGCTTGTGGTGTTGGCACCCCATGAGACTTGCAGTGTAGAATCTGGGACTGACTTCAATGGGGGCCAGCGATCAGTTGTGAGCCCCACAAATCCCATTTCCAAGGCCCTGGGCTTAGCTTGGGTTGTGCTTTGAATGCTTGCGGTTTGCTTGCGCACCTCCAGTCCCTCGATGAGAAGCGCTTCAGAAACACTAAAAGGTCACATGCTCACAGGATATTCTGGGTCAAGTGTAGCCTCCCAGCATGTGCAATTACCAAATCATGGACAATTTAACTGTATAACTGGTGTAGAGATCTTTTTATTGTTGTTGTTTTAGGCTGAATGTCTTTTTTTTCTTTTTGTCAACTCAAACTGAAACCTGCTTTCCTGCTTTCTTCGCTGGACTCGGAGACGTGGAAAACAACACGGCATAGGGTTGAAATGCTCATTTGACAGGAGAGAAGGGCTATAATTCTCAACGTCAACATCAAAGCCTGTATCTTCCAAATTTAAGACCATCAGTGGAGTTCAAAGCATTTTCCCTCTTGGTTTCTTGGCCCTGACCCACAATCACCCGCAGGCACTCCACTGGATGAATCACAATTAGGTTAAAGGGGTTGAAAATTAGGTTATTGCAGAATGTCTCCTTTTTACTTGACAAATCTAAAACTGTGACATACAAAAGCATGCATGTGCTGCAGTTTCCTGTCTGTGTTGGACTTTATTCTGTGGTCATGTGATAGAAAGGCCCAAAATGTACTGCCTACTGTTAGAGTTGGCAGAGTTGTAGCTGGTTGTTTTTTGTTGTTTTCTTTTTTTCCCCTGCTACATACCTGAGCACTGGGCAATGACCTGGCTGCTGCCTTATGCAAAGACCTTGTTGGCCTCTACTAGGCAGCTGGGTTAAAGCAGCCCATTCACAAGGAGGAAATGTGCAGCACTTGTTTTTCCAAAGCCCTCCCGAAGCAAGATTAGAGGTCTGGGAGTAAGCTTTGACCATGAAATTCAATATTGCTTCGTAATGCCGCTCATTCCCAAAATGCTTGGAGGTGACAGGAGCAAACTTTTACATGCTGAGGATTAGCGTGATATGCGTTTATGCTCGGTTTGGGATTGGGGATCAGGCCATTGAAAGAAAGGATCCTGCCCCACTGTGGATGTTTGCTATCCATAGAGGAGCTTAGTGAAACAAGCAAAGCATAGTGGGTTTAGAGCGATGCATGGCATTGAGCTTTGTGACCTCATCCTCCTATTAATGAGTTATGTAGCATTCAGGTAAATAGCTACTCCCTTTAGCAGCATCTGCTCTCTCCCCCCACTGTTGAATTATGTAAGCTTGGATCAGATTTTTATACTTTTCCTCAAGTGAGTTAAAATTCGAGGAGATGTCAAAGAGTCTGGATTCCATACAAGCTTGGGATGTTCGTCCCCTGAGCCAGGCGTATCGAATGTCCAGCCCGCCCTTCCCTTCTAATGACCACACAGCCACCCAGAGGTTAACTGTTCCAAAACAAGAGGCCAATACAGGGGCGACGCACAATGGTACAACACTCATACATGAAAACACAATGAAGAATAAACCAAAAAACTGTCATTTATTCAGCTTCAGTATGTTTATTAAAGGTTAGCGAACTTGAAAGAATAGTAACAAGTACTGTTTGATCTGTACTGACCTCTAACTGTCAGTGTTACCAAGATTTACGCAACACTTGCAGTCGAACAGGTAAAAAGGTGAAAGGCAGCTGGTGATTTGAGTGAGTAACAGCAAGTCGGTGAGTGGCAAAGATAAAAAGCAAGAAGAGGAAAATGCAAAGCAGGTGCAAAGGTAGTACGATGCACAGATAGCACCCAGTGTTGGGTTGTGACTGCCTTTCCCAGAGCTTTCTCAGCATACTCCCTAATTTAGATACAAGGTTTCATTGTAGAGCACGATGCTGTGTTTTAGATACTTTGGCCAAAGTGTGCAAAAGGGTACCAATTTTAACTCTGGCAACTAGCATTTTTGAGGTCTGCTAGCGTGACGGCAACATTAAAACGAGTAGTTGGTTCAAGGTTCCTGTCGCTCGATCCCGCAGGAGCCTCTAATGAAGGGAAATCAACTTTCTAATTTGGTGAATAAGAAGTTGAATTCACAGGCAGTTAAATGGATTTTCATTTTCATGCACTGCACTTTGCTTTGTCTGGCATTACCAGCTGTGTGTTGGTATTCACTTAGCTTAAATATTAGCTAGAAGCTTGGTGACTGACATTACAGTTGGGTACTTTTTAAGAAGTCTGCTACGTTTGAGCACATTTAAGCCAAATTTAAAGACTGTTAGGTTCTTATATTCGATTTGGCAGAAATCGACCATCATGGTATCAGAGTGATAGGAAAGAAAAATCCCTGTGCTTCATAAGCTTCCCTCCATTTGGCATGTGAGCGAGCGCTGCATGCTCTCTGCGCCAGTGTTTTTCACCTGACATAAAGCTCTGCATTGGGGATTCGGTTTCAGTGTTTATTTTTGAGCGTGGTAGTGTGTCGTCCTGAGAATTCCTCTTCCTCCTACTCGCCTCCTCAAGCTTGGACAACTTTCTGCATACCAAAATCGGCGTCACGCGCCCCGTGCCTTGCTTTCCTCCTCTCCCTCACACATCCACAGACACACTCAAACGACTAGCCTTATTCTTGCCATGCTTGCAGTTTGCCACATTGTACGTAGGCTGGCTAAATGTTTAACTAAATTACACGCTCACCTTAAGACTTAGCATTTGCATCCATGCTTGTGTAATTGCCTGCTTCAGGCAAGAGAGTGGAGGGGGATTTTTTTTTTTTTCTTCTTTTTTTTTCAGGTTATTTCCTGTTTACCTCTCTTATGACAAAAAGACTCCCACTGTTGAAAATGTGTGTCAGGTCTTCAGCAGAAGATGAATCCCTGTGCGTCACAAGGAAAGTGTTCTGAGGGGAGGTAGTGGCGGAAGAGGGTGGGGGGTTATAGCCTGTTTTGAATAACAATAGGTTGGTGAACTACTTGAGGTCAACTTTCTTTCCTTTCTGGGCCTAGCCTACTGCTTTTGTTGCGCAAAGAGATTAATTTCTTCTCATGAGGGTGCTTCCAGATCAAAATTTTCTTCATACATATTTTAGTTACACTTGCAGTTGCAGTGACAACCACAGGGAAAGACTCCTCCTCCTCACTCGTCACTGACAGTTCCAATAGCAAGAACACTGCATAAGCCCGGGTTAGGTTTCGCTAACCTAAACTTAACATGACAGACATGGCTATGGTGTAATAGTTAATATATTTACCTCACAAGATGGAGTGAACCTTCAGCCAGGTAATACATGACTGATATTAAAATACATTTTTGTAACAAAACTATTACACGTGTTATTTTACTTGGTTTAGTTCAAAAGTTGTTAAAGCCAAACTTTTTTTTTTTTTCTCAATCATTATCACTCTTAGCTAGGTTACCTAGCTTCCACTCATTAACCGTACAAACGATGGCTGTAATTTTGTAAATTATGTTCTTTATTTGAATCTAACTTCAGGTTTTATTGAACCTGGTGATGATCCCCATAAACTAATAAGAAAAGTGTTTTACTAAAATATTAGCTTTGATAAACTAAATGTTTTTATACAAATTATATTTTGCAATCAGATGATCGCCTCCTGCTGGCCATTAAAAAGAATACACATTTAAGGCTGGAAGTGCTGTTGACTTCCTTTTTTAGACCTGGAAGCCAGGCTAGGTTAGCTAGCATAGTTTGCTAACTTTGAGTCAATCAAAAACACTAAAAGAAGTTTAGAAAGTACCTACTTAGTATACCTGTAGTTTCCAGATGAACCAGGGTAATGTGAGAAATGGGTTTAAATATGTGAGCTGGCAACTCTGCGGTCATTTGCAAATATAACTGCTGAATGCAGAGGAGGTCAATTCGAGGAAATCCTGTCTTTGGTGCGTCACACTTATTATCACAGGCCAATTAGTGGCCTTCGTCTAAAGAAAAACGAAGGGGTCCTATCTGGATGTACTTCAGCTAAATCAGCTGACCTGTGACTCGTCAAACACAAACATTTGTTAGTCCTGAGGGTTGGTTTTGAGGCCGGGGCAGAGAATGAAACTGCGTTTTCGGGTGGCATTTGAAAATAATGGCGGCAGTGTACTGAAATGAGGCAAAAGTATCCAGTTATATCTGCACATTCCTGTGTAATTGTGCTCCTGTGCTGTTGTAATTGCAGCTGCAGACGTCTGTCAGACAGCATTTAGATGCATTTAGCAGAGGTTGATCACATAGCAGCGCTCCTGAGTTCATATAGAGCGAGCTGACAGGTTAATGGATCAAATGCTGTGCACCAAGTTATTGCAAAAGTTCAGAAAGTAGAGGGCAGGCAGGGGCTGGAATCTGGAAGGAGTGACCCATGTTTTTTTGTTTTTTTGTTTTTTTTATTAATTTACGATTTAATGTGATTTAATCTTTTATTTGGTGACATTAACAGTGACAGTTAACAAAATGCCACCGCTTTCTACTAAAGAAGACTGAAATGAATGAAAAGTAACACAAAATCTGTTTGAGGCTCCTGGATGGCTGCATTGCTCAATTTACTGCTTCAAAATAGGATTTGGTGTGTTGCATAAATAAAGTCTCGGTTCAAATAGGGGACCGTATAACTAAAATAAATCTGTGGTCACCACTTTTGGGTGGCCATGCTGTAATAGCTTCCTATTTGACTTGTAGTTTTATGCCCAATTTCCTTTTGCCTTTTAGCAGGACAGCTAGACAAACAGAAATCCAACAGAAGATGCCACATGCCTCATTTCTTTCTCCCCCCTTTCTGGGGAATGTGAAACCCCAAAGAATCTGGGAAGGAAATTCCACAGGGAGAAGATAACAAACATAGTCAGTGTTAGTTGTGTCTGTGGCTGTTGGGCTTTGGGCAGCAGGTGAACTTCAGAGCGGGACTGAAAGCTCATGCAGGGCCCGCAGCTCGAGGCAGGCGCTGAAGCACCAGCTCAAATGATCACTCGTTTTGTACACTCCCAGTTCCTGGCCTTTCATAATAAGCCCCCTTACGCCAACACAAGTGAAAGCAAACAAATCAAACTTGCCGCTAAGCATTTTCACCTCGCCAACATTTACATGAGGGTCCTGCACTCTGATAAGATCGTTGTCAAGCTGTACTCCCAAAGATGGGACCCTGTTTTTGTTTAAAGTCACACTTTTTCCTAATTATGTGAAGATTTAGTATTCAGATTGTCAAAAGTTAATAACAGTGAACATGAATGTTTTTTTTTCCAATCCCACCCTAGAGTAGTTATTTGCAGACATCCATGTCTTTCTAGTTCAGACTCTTTTCCTTCCATTTCTGTATCAAACTCATTCTTTCCTTTAGTGATTTTTCTCTATTGGCTTTCTCAGCAAATGGAAGTAATGCATAAATGGTTAACTGTGGTGCCAACCTGGTCCTGAAACGGCATTTAACAGAAGCAATGTGTTTATTTGCTTGGAAAGTTGTACGCTAAAAGGAATGCACCTGTGTGCTCTCTTCACAGTGATTCGAGCTAAAGTGGTGGGCAAGAAGCTCCTGAGAGATGGACCGTTTGGAACCATGCGCTACACTGTCAAGCAAATGAAGGTGAGAACAAACATCTGCTTAATCCGATGCTGTTTGCCTGAGTTAAATACAAAGCTACAGAAAGCAAAATCCTTTTATGGCAAGTTTCAGTTTAATCCCTGTGTTTGTGCAATAACATGACCAAGAAGAGATTTCCAGGACACCTAGCAAACGACCAAAAGGAACGAAACATCTAATCTTGCTTTTGTTTACATTTCAAAAACAGGATCAAATAACATGTTATACAAATAACAGAGTAGTTTAACAATATCGAAGTTTTGTTTTTTTCCCGCTATAGTATAGCTAACTATACTACAGCGCCATATTTAACTCAAAGTCATATTAGCAACTGACTGGACATTTACAGAAATGGCTGGTTGTTTCCAGTTCTTCTGCTAAACTAAGCCAATCACAAACTATCTAAATATTCTAAAATGGTCTCTATGTAAGATTTATATACATTTTTCTTTAGCTCTCATGAACAGAGAAAAAGAATTTTGCTATTATTAGCTAATGATATGTACTAGCTAGTGATGACAAGTTAATCCTGAGCTCCATGAAACCATGACATCTGCTGACATGGGACGTTACCTGTATAGCCTGAAAATATCCACACATACATGTATATATGAGGCTTGCCTATCTAGTTTTCTTTTGTCACACTACAGGAAAGAAATATGCTGATTATTATTAGTAAAGATTGGCTTTTCCCCCAGTGTTGTCACTTATTTAAGGTTTTTGTTTTTTTTAATCTGAAGCAAATAAATTGTAAAATTTCTGCATCTTTTCAACTGAAGACCAATCTTTGCTCTCATATCGTGGCTTGTTACATTTTACTTACAATGCTGTCTCTCCGCCCCCTCAGCTGCCGTGTAATAGCTGAAAAGCATTTCAGGATACTTGCCCTGAAAGCTCATTCTTTACTTCCTCTATATTCTTACATAACGCTGCATATTTCTGACAGATGCTGACATCGGCCTGCTGCTCAGATAGAAGCCAGGCTGGAGGATTAGCAGGCTTTCGGGCATTAGAGCTCAACCAAACTCCTCACTCTGAGTGTAAATATTTCAGTAGAGTCATGCGATGCATCAGTAAAATCCCAGGTTGTAACAAAAACATCAAGTGGCCTGTTGATGGCGAAGCATAGCAGGTGCCACTCTGGGATTATCCTCAGCAATTAGACGTGGCCTTTGAGCCTCTTGGTTTATTTATTTGTATTTCAGTCTGCTGGTTTGTACTGAAAACAGTGCTTTGCTCTAATAACTTACACAATTCCTTTCAAATTTCAACAGATCCTATGAGACTTGTGCCTTTGGCTTTCCCAAAGTGCCACAGTTTCTGGCTTAAGTAACAGTTTGTTCTGCTTTTCTCAGAACGCCGCATCTAAACAGGGATTTCCTGTTGTTCCCAGACAAATAGATTACACTGCCAGGGGAAGAAAAATCCAGAAAGTTCTCAGAGCAAACATTCACTTCGGGCTCTACATGACTGAGCTGAATGGAAGGACTGGATTTTAGCAGTGACCTTGCCAAAACGCCATCAAAGTGAAAGCATATTACACAACGTAGCTATGTTATCTATGATTAGGTTGAGGGCAGAGCCAAATACTCCTTCTCCCCTGAGGCGCTCCTTAAGAAATGTCATCTGATAAAGCCAGTGTGCTGTTTCCATTCGTCATTATTTATATGTGGAGGTTGAGGAAGAGATGGAGTGCCATGGTGCAGAAACATTACACTTTCCTATTTTTAAAGAGCATGGGGGTGTAATTCCATGTTTGATTCTCATGTCTTACAGATGTACAAAGGATTTGAAAAAGTCCAGCATGTGCAGCACATTTACACAGACGCCTCGGAGAGTTTGTGCGGTGTGAAGTTTGACATCAACAAATACCAGTACCTGATCACAGGTGAGCCGTGGTTTTGAGCGTTGCTCTGACTGATTTTTACTCAGACTGTTGAAATAATCAATGTTAAGTGTGAGAAACCCTCTCAAAGCGAGGCTATGCAACGTTTACAGAAATCTGTGCTAAGGGAGAAAATGTCACCGTAATCAAATTATATGAAGGAAACTCTAAGCTAAGCTATCCAGCTTTGCTCGATGGCTGTCTGCTCCTCAGAGTCATTTTTAGTGCCGAGTTTAATGTAAGTGGAACAAGCAATGATTAAGTTTTGGTTAAAATTAGTTTTCGGTTAAAAAGCATTCTGGAGTGGCTGCTCCACTCTGTGTGTAGGGGGAGGGGCTCAGAGTCTTCATGAGGAGATTAATTGGTGCATTCCAAAGACTCCTCCCCCGAGTTGAATGTTCACAGCTAAGTGCCAAAGCTTTACCCCGAGTGTAACTGGCACCTAATTCTGACTTAACTCTCAGCCATCAAACATCAAACAGGCCTTTTAAAGGGTATGGAGGTGGGATAAGAGCTGAAAGTTGCTTTTACAAAATATCCTCATTGTGAAGGTCTTTGATTGTCCAAAATAACTGTTTTTATTTGATTTTACTGCCTTTGGCATTTCTGATAAATGGCTTCAGGTAATCATTTGTGATAGCACCAGAGAAAGTTATAACTGACCACTCGCGGTCTGTTTCGTAATAACATAAACTTAGCGACTGCTTGTATGTGACAGTCTCAGAGGACGTGTAACTGTTAGCAACACTCTTTCTCAATATATCCTTTTTTGAGCTTGTGGCATGATTAAATCCAAACTGAATCCATTTTATCACCAAATGGGTGCTGAAAACATTCAGAGGCCTTCCAGCCAGCATCACTGCAAGATACACACACTTCTCCTCCCCAAGGATTTCTTGGTTTGTCCTGTCACACAAAGTTTCCCACTAATTACAACCTACTGTTTGCCACCGTGCAAGGTGGCAAAGGAATGGCCCTCTTAAAACTCATTTCCCTTAGCTTCGCCGTCTAGAAACTGCAGTTTTGTTTTGTTTTTTCCTCTCACACACACAACTCGTAATTAGCAGCCAGCAGGAAGCGACTGGCATTTTCCAGCAGAAGCACTTTATGAGTTGCTATTTCTAACAGAGGTGCAGTTTACTTTGGACCCTGCTGTGCTTGGTGTATATAACTGTCGCTAAGTCCCGACCTGTAAATACTCTAACTGCACCGCACAGTGCAAGCCAACGAGCTGGCGTTGCTGGGCAGTGACTGCTATGTTTACCCAGTCCGGGTGCGAGGGGACATCAGTGTCTTTCGCTCCTGCCAGGGCATCTATAGAAAGAACTCCATATAATTAGGATTGTATTAAGAACAATTTAAACACACCGAGGCCTCCAGCGTGAGCTGCAAAAATCTCTTTTGATCAAGCATAAGGGCGCTGACCCCGATTAGTATTTTAGGTGCGTGTCGCACACTCTGCACCATGTAATAAACCCGCAAGCGACTCCAGTAATCCCAGTGCAACGATGCAGGCCGATTGGGAGGTGCACTGGGGGTCGAAGATGCACATATTTGTGAGCTGTCACATTCCCATGAGGTGACAACACTGATGACATCGAAACGTTCCCGAGCACATGCAGTGTGCCATTGTGCACCTGTCTCGGGAGTCCGTAAGGTGCAAATGGTCCAGCACTAAAAATAGATGTCTGCTGACATTTGGATATCCAGAAATAGAGGTGCTGGTTTAATATGGGCTTACTGTATGATATTGTCTTACCATGGGCAAATAAGTTGGACTGGTTGAGTGATGGGACTACAGTATCCTGTGTTATATTGAAACGATTACAAAATAAGTGGCATGCATGCATCGTGACCTGAGTCGGGATTAATGTGTGGGTCTTTACACATTAATCAAGTACAGATGCTTTTATTGGGCGCCAGAGAGAGCAAAGTAAATACGCTCCTTAAGGCCTTGGAAAATATTAAAATTTCTGTGAATTAGGTCGATAATGTCGTTCTGTTGGTTCGTCCAAAGTCGAAGATTCAGTTTGTCATGTGTGTGTCTGGCAAAGAAAAACGCCAAATCCTCACATCTGTTTGCATGACTCCAGAGTCCGTTTTAAAGACAGAGGTGAGAACACAATCTAAGAGTGACATCCAAATATCCTGTGCTTCCACAGGACGAGTCTACGACGGCAAGGTTTACACGGGGCTGTGCAACCTGAACGAGCGGTGGGAGCGCCTCTCGCTGTCGCAGAAGAAAGGCATCAACCATCGCTACCAGCTGGGCTGCAACTGCAGGGTGAGTGTCAACAGGCAACCTTTGTCCCAACAAGGATATGATAGATGAGGAAAGACGAGGCTCAAGAGGAGCTTACTGCTGCTCATTTTTGCAAAGGCAACCAAATGTTATCCTGCTGGATGACCACTTATAAAGTTGATTAATATAACAGGATTTAAACAGTACAGGAGGAAGGATGTGTATACTTAGTTATGGTGGCTCTGTGTGAAGAATCAAATCAATCATTAATTCTACTGCAAGCCATTGAACGGATTATTTTTTATCAAGACTGAAATATGAGCTCCTTTTTAAGTGTCTAATTCCCACTATTATTCATCACGGATGTTTAGCTGGGATAGAAATGGAGAAAAAAACAAGTTTTACTACTGTCACAGGGAATTAAGTAACAGGTCTGGAATCAGCTCAAGCCTCCCATTTCATGTGACTCACACATGTAGCTTGCTGCTGCGCAGCTGCCGAAACGCCTCAAACATCCTACTGTACAGCGGCGCCGCGGACATCTGCTAACGCGCCGGGCCCCTATCAGTATAAGTGGATTAGCAGGGAGACCTGTTTGTTCCCAATACGGGCCAAAGCAAGTAAACTGTGCTCAGATTGTACGTGGCAGCAGCCCAGAGGCAATCGAAGGAGGCAATCAATCAGCTGAGGCGTCATGGTGACGGCCCTTAAGCGCAAAGCAGACACAGAAATCACTGCACTGTTTTAAAAAACCAGCTCCTCTGTCCTTCGCATTCCTTCACAAATGAGGACTTACGGCACTGGAGCGCGAAGAAGCATGTCGTGGCAGTTTTATTACTCTCTACAGATCGTTAGAAGCACTCGAACTGAGAAGTTATGTCAGACATCTCTGAGCCACGGAGGATGAACTTTCTTGGCCTGAGTAACAAAAGCAGCCAAAAATGGCAAACGTGGCCTTTAATGTACTAATTGAATTTGCTGCTGAATTCATATCCAGATAAGTGTGACGACTCGGTTAGTTATGTGAATCTTCCTGTCACTTCAGGCTGTATATTCATCTGTGAAGCTGCTTTTTGTGTGAGCACCTGGAGTGGTGACGCACGAAAGGCTAACATCGAACTGAATCCTTGACAAACTACAAAAAACTCTCGCTGCTTCAGGAAGATGTCAACGTTCCGTCGCACAAAGCAGCACGTGCCAGTGTAGACTTACTGGGTTTGAGCTTAGTTATTTAGAGAGCTGCCATTTTTTTCCCCCAGTCCCATCAGATCAATAAATCTTCTGCAGTAAATCCCTGAAAGCAAACGCTGAAAGGCAGTAGAGCAAAGATGCATGTTTTGCTTGTTTCACCAAGCATGTATTTCATGTCAAGTGTTTTTGAAGATCCAAGCTATTTTTCTTAGCACTCATAAAGCTAATTCATAATGAACCATAAATAAACCTAAATACTGTAAATTCAAAGTACTTTAGGATTTGAGAAAACGCAGTCGGTAAATTGTTTAAGTATTCAGGGAACATCTTTCATACTGCCAAAATCTGCTTATTTGTCTTTTTGCTATGCTACCTAGGAAGCCAGATCCAAGCTCAACTAGTGTAACCATTTTCCGCCATTTTTAACCTCTTCTTTCAAAGCTAATAAGTGCTAAGCTAATTAGCGCTATGGTATGATATTTAGTTATAATATAAAAAGTAGTGCTGTCAGCGTTAAAATGACGGCGTTAACTTATTAACGTGCTAACCGCGCGAAC
Source organism: Maylandia zebra (assembly GCF_041146795.1). Taxonomy (NCBI): domain Eukaryota; kingdom Metazoa; phylum Chordata; class Actinopteri; order Cichliformes; family Cichlidae; genus Maylandia; species Maylandia zebra. The sequence goes on along the minus strand of NC_135183.1, from coordinate 37,617,061 downwards.
ACATTGACGCCGTGCAGCCCCACGCACGGGGCCATCCGCGTTAACTTGCTAACGGAGATTTGCCACGTTAATGTGGTTATGGCGTTAACGTCATTTTAACGAGGTTAACGCTGACAGCACTAATAAAAAGCTGTTATAACTCAGTATCATGTATGTTCTAGCAACATGCCAAATCATGGGATAGTGCTTGTCAGGCTTCATCTCGGGTTTTTCTCCTTTCTCTGTAGATTAAGCCCTGCCACTACCTGCCCTGCTTCGTGACCTCCAAGAACGAGTGCTTATGGACGGACATGCTGTCCCACTTCGGTTATCCCGGCTACCAGTCCCGGCACTACGCCTGCATCCAGCAGAAGGAGGGCTACTGCAGCTGGTACCGAGGCATGACCACCCGTGATAAAACCACCATCAATGCCACTGACCCCTGAACACAAACGCCCTCTGACTGAAACTCGCTGCCGCCTCCCAAACTCCGTCCCATCCCTGGTCACGTTTAGAGTATTACAGGACTGTTCGAGCTCACCTGCCTGGGTGATGTCCCCCTTTTTAAAGGAAAAAAAAGAGCAAATCTATTACAGTGCCTGTTTGTAGCACTTCTGATAGAAAATAATACCCCCCACCCTCCCTTTATTTGTACAGCTTGTCCTGTGGCTCCTTTTTCCTTGTACTACAAACTCCGTCCTTTGCACCAAGTTGACATCGGTGACAAAGACAGAAAGGGCCAATAAAAAGTGTAAGACCTCGCTCAACCTACTGAGAGCTTCTGAAAAGATTTAATCATAAGTATTATTTACAGCATCAGTATCATTGGCTTCAATTAGCAACCTGCAGTTTAGCTAGTAGCTAGTGTCAGGATCATTTGAACGAGGAGAAGTCTCTAAAGCAAAAGCCAGGAGGTGTCAGACGAAGTATACTACGAAGATGATCCTTTGTAAATTTGCTGAGTAAAGCTAGCTTGTTGCTATCAATATACCGAACATGGCCGAAACAGCGCCAACATATTATATATGTTAACGATACACGTCTATTTTGGCTTCAAACCCCTTTGTGAAATGGACAATATTTCACAGTGAAGTATCGGTTATGTTCAGTTTGAACTGTCACACACGTCTTTATAATGGTAGTAAGTCTGCTTCCTGTTTTTTAACGCGACTGTTGCGCACTGCTTCACAAAAGTAACACAGTGCCAGCGCGGGGAAGCGCCCGATTTCTTGCAGAGATGGTGATATTTTATTTGTTGCTGTATATAAAATAAGCTACAGAAATCAACTCATCTGAAACCTCTATTACATTTATTTATATGTTTATTGGGTTATACTATGTGGTATATGTGCATAAAAGAAAAACAGGCCAAATAATATCGTGAACTCACTGCAGTGTATTAAATGAAGCACCAGCATCAGCAAATTCAACATTATGGTACTATTATGGTAGTTTGGTTTTTTTGGCTTCATTATAATCCCCCCCACCCCTCCAAGCTGGTACTCGTTACCAATCCGATAAAATTAAAACTATAACAGAGGTTTCAGAGAAGGACATATTTTGTAAGTGTATATTCAATCTTTTTTATTTAACTATTTGAGATGAACATTATATATAAATGAAAGTAACAATATATTGTCACTAAATTCATTCTTGTTCGCCTGTTCCCGTCTGGGGTTTTCTCTTATTTTTACTTCCCTTCATTCCATTCCAATAACGGACACAGACTGGCCTCACAAAGAGGAAGAGCCCATTCGTAATTTATGCTAAGAGAGCGCCAAGCACAGAAACTGTTGGTTTGCTAAAAGAATACTGATATCACTCTGACATGTTTGTGCTAATTATGCATCTATTTTTGGCAGTGATTTAGCCTAGTTTATGGCAGCTTAAAGCAGGATACTGTAAACTGCCTCGCATAGCATAGTAGAGAGGAAGGACAAACTACGGTGGTTTAAAATTCGTTCAAACACTACTGTGTATGTTTCATATGTTGAGATGGTTATGCTAGCTGTGCTATTTCCAGACTATGTGAAGCTAGGCTAACTAGGTTGTGTTTCATTTATGGTCCATTTCTGGTTATCTGTGTCACTTTTTTTTTTTTTTTTTTTTTTTTTTTTTTAATCCCTTTAGTTTCTACGAAATTCTATATTTTCTCTTATTTGTTTTTTTTTAAACAGCATTTTGAGCGAAGGTTAGCCGGGAGCTCACTTTTTTTTTTCTTTTTTTTTTTTTTTATGACTGAATCTTTCAGCAGTATTTAGTTTATCGTTCTTCACCTCCATACATAATGAGCTCTTCCTCCAGCTGTGGCATTTCTGTGTCATTATTTCTGTGGTTCATGTTTATGTAAATATACTATCTGCTTAACACAGAAATCAGTCAAAAGGAAAAAAAATCCAATCAAGGAAGCTGTGTACAGTCTGTGTGTAAACACTGATTTATGAATTATGTGGGTTGGGGATATTTCCTTGTTGGGGTTGTAGAAATGTTTGACTTAATTTCTGTGTTTTATATTTTTATAATAAAGACTTACTGAAAAATGCTCCACAGGAGGTCTTGGGTGATTTTTGTGCACATCTGTGAGAGTGGACCCCCCCCCCCCGTTGAAATAAAGAATAATATCTGCGGGGCACTCACCATCTGTGTGTGGTTGGGATAAAAAGTTTGTTCATTCAGGGGGAATTTCTCAGGGCCGAGGGAGCGGTACAGCTTAATCATTTGAGAAAACTGCAAGCAGAAATAAACAAGACAGGAAGACGTCATTATTCAAGGAGGACAAACAGAAACTTCTATAAGATTCATGCGTGTTAACGACTTTTAGGAGCAGAGGATATGGATCGTCTGAAACTCCAGGTTTGTTTGGTTTTTTTTTTTTTTTTGTTTATAAAATGTGGCCTGGTACAGTTAGACCCACCTGTTAGTGTGAGGGTTTGAACACCTGTTCTTCTAAAATCAATAATCCATTTGCTTACACCCCGAGGTAATACTTTCTTGGAGTTATTTATTCTTGAGGTGCTGGAATTTCCTTTCCAATAGATTTGTCTTCAGACCTGCTTCGGTTCATTGTTTTAAACGTGTCGCATTCAGCAGTTGGTTAACATATACAGCATGATAGGTGCCTTACTGGTGATCAACCACCTCATTTTTTAACTTGTGCTTTGTAGAATGAGTAACAGAACTGTAAATATATAGTGAAGAATGGCACCTTTAACAAAACTGTGCTGCATATTTCCTGCTTTAAACCTAAATTTAAGACCTCTTTCAAAGCCAAGCATCTACATACTTTTCACTGCAGTTTTGTAGCTTTTCTCAGCACAAAGTGACTAAAAACACGTGGTGGCCGAGGCCGCCCGCTCTGCTGGCCAGCTCAAATCACAGGTGTTGCAGCTCCATTTATTAGCACAAATAAATCAGTCGGAGGCAGCTGCCGAGGGAGGGACTTTGCGACACCTTTGTGTGGGTGAAAGTATAGCAAAGAGAGACGTTACGGAGCGCTTACCACCCAGGGTTTGCTGCAGAAGTTGTATATGGAGAAGATGGAGTTGACGCTCGGGACGCCGCCAAAATGGAGGCCGATGACAAGATTCCTGAAGTCCTCACCGGGAATCATGCTGTAGGCGTGCTGGCGAATCAGAACAAAGTCTGGCTTGAAGGACCTGCAGCAGGACGGATATGGAAAAGGAACCATCAGACTGGGCCTGTTGTCAAGGTTAAGCATACAGTTAGGCTGTTGAGGGTTAGAGTAGCGAAGAATTCCAGGCAGCTTTGACTCAATGGGTAGAAGTAAAGCAAGGTTGGTGGTTCAATCCCGGGCTCCTTCTAGCCTGTGGTTGTGTTATACATGTCCTTAATGCCTACATAGTGTGGCTTGAGTGTTCAGAAAAAGCAGGAAGCAGCATACCTGGTCTGACTGATCAACATGAAATCTTTGCAAGCTTTTGCACCCAGACGTGCCAGACATCTACAGACTTTAGTGATTTCCTTTTCACCAAAAGTAAACTGTATCAAAAACTGTTGGACAAAAAAGTAATCATGGTATTTGATAAATATTCATCTAGTGTCGTTATAGGATCCAGTTTAGTTTGTCCAGTACTTCTCTTTATCTATACATCTACACATATACACGTATATGTGACTCTTTTGGCAGATCGTAACCATCCACCCACTCCTCCATGTAACAATCAACTTCCTGTTTAACACCTAACCTAACAGCACTGAGGGCAAACATCTCCAGCATAGTGTCTCCTTGCAGGCTGACAGCTCTGTTGGCACATTATTAACACACTATATCTGGACGCTGTGTTTACAGTCAGGCCCTCTGTTGTTCAGTGCATCGAGCTGATGGGGTAAAGTAATGCTCCTTGCAGCACCTAATCTTTTTGAACCATCTATCCAATTAACCCAGCCTAATCCTTCCTTTTTAGACACTTTTCTGGGATCAGAGCCAAGTGCCCCATCACCCACCTGAAAGCCTCTTTTAAACTAGCCCACATTTCATAGTAACAAGGAGAATTCAGTTTGACTTTTATTTATTTATTTACCTGGAAACTTTAAAGTTCTAAACAAATGTTCCTGCCAATTGCTACATTGATGTAAAAATTATTAGAGCCCGGCCACTATAAGACCAATATTTGCTCATTTGAAAATCTGACATGTTAGGGGATATTTTTTTTGGGACATGGGAAATAAACATTTGTTATGTGAATTTCTGAGTCCTTACTTTGGCAATGAAGATCTTGTTTTACTATGACAACGAGTTACGGATGAATAGTTTACGCTGTGCCGCACTCTGCTCAGAACATCAGGTTTTAGTGTTCTAACCATACGGGATGCTGCAGGGTGCCCTCTAGTGGACAAATTGTGCAACATCGACATTCATAACGACATTCATAAGGGTGTTTCTCCCGCCTGTTCTTTACTTTTTCCAATATTCATTAATTTATCAGCCGTTATAAAAGCCGATACAGACATACAGGCAAACAGCCAATTTATCAGCCCCGCCCATTAATTTGATCAGGCTCTAAAATTGATCTCAATCATACAGTGACGTCTGGCTTGCACACAAAGTGTCCATATTTAGTAAATTGGTCATGAGAGACTCACCGACCCATTTCCAGAACTTGGTGCATAATGACACTAATGTAAAATGACACATTGCATATACTTGTGAGATTCCAGTGGCTTTGAAACAAAGATTCGACACACTGAGACTGGTAAAATCCTCGCACTCATGTTTCCGTGGTTAGTACCAAATCTGACATGCTCCGACAGGAAGCATCAGCCCGCTGCAGGTGGAAACCAAGCTGATGAGAGCGGTGAGACTAAACCCAAACAAAGTTGTGGGATATAAAACCAAAACAATGAAAGACATTGAGGCAATATAAAGCTGATGGAAACTACAGAGTGGGAAAATTCTTTGTTGCTAAGGGAGACGCCTTTTGACACATTCCCCTTGTGACATATACTTAAACGTATTAAAACAGAACACAAAGGTACACAGCAAGCCACTGGATTACCTGCAGTTACAGACACAGGTGCGTGCAGTAGGTAGAGGGCTGAAATTACAGCAAGGCCCTCCAGCAGACTCTGTGGTCCTCAAGCGCTGCTCATGTTAGACTGCACAGAGAAGACTGGCAGGATGGCTGAGGAGTGATATGTCCTCGGCGACAGAGCGACTACAGCTGTTCCTCCCTGCTGCTGCTGCGCTCGGCCACAGTGGCAACAGACCAAAGGCTCTGCTATTTATACTGGATGGAGCTGTTTATTGAAGCCCAGAACCCGACCAGACTCGACGTGCTGTTCCAAGCAAACTCCATCCTGGTTACAACTGTGCACGAGCAGTTTAATCAAAGAACACATTATTAGCCTCAAACAACCTACTTGATTACACTACTTGATTATAACAGAACGGGCAGACGCAGCGGTCGTTCAGCACAGTGGGATTTCACTGGGCTAGAGTTAATGACGGCAGGAGCAGCAGAGCATCACTGAAGTTTGTCACCCATTAACTTTGCTTTTGTGTGTCTTCACCTGGACTCATCCTGTTAAAGTACTGCTTCCTGCGAGCCACGGATTAACCCTGAAGCAGCACGTTTATGTTTTACGATGCGAATACCTCGGGCCCTGAGACTCACTGCTTCACAGGCGATATTCTAATGTGGCCTTTGAATAGGTTACAGTGCAATAAAAGGCTAATAAGAGGCTCAGATGGGGGAAGAGCACAGATATAGATTAGGAGGTGAGGACAGAAAGGATCCGTGTGGATTCATAAGGCCACAGATAAGACAGGATTTGTAAAGTAAGCCAGACAGGGACCGAGTGGGTGGTTCTGTGTGGCGCGTGCATGTTATTGCTACCTGTCTGTGCAGGTGCTCCTCCCACAGAATGATACGGTTAACTGTTGACTCTCATCTGGCTCTAGCTGTGGATGTGAGAGTTTGAGGTCTTCTCACTTTCTGTGTGTTCGCCTGGTATAGACTGGTGACTTGTCCAGTATCAACAGGTCACTCTTACAGTCACTTCACAAAAGCCCCCAGAACAGGGAGGTGTCACTGCACAACAGGAGCTGTGTGCAAATATGAGCTAAAGTATGTGCTGATTATAAGTCATAGAAAATGTTTGGGAGCTGCTACTCACATTATTTTAAGTCAACATCTCCATCTCATGACTCCTTGCTCGTGAATGCAGCCACTCCCAGTGACGAACCCACAGAGAAAAACTGCCTGACTCTGCAGTTTCCCCCAGCTTTGTGGATGAGTTTCAGCATCTGAATACTCACCCACATCTGAATTGAATATTTCGTTAAATGGTTACAGCTCTGATCTGAGTAAGATCCATCACACAACCCTTTAAACACAGGTCAACAGCTAGCTGGGGAACACGGGAACATTTGGTTGCTCCAACGGTAAAATATTTCCCCTTGAAACGGGTGACAGAAAATAGATCCAGATGAAGGGTGATTACTAATTTGTCACACAGACAGACTAACATCTCCAAAGTAATATTTGCTCTGCTTCGGTTTCATGAGTAACCCCCAAAAAACACAGCCAACGCTATGAGCTTGTGCTGTGTTTGCGTTTTCACTGCTCCAGTGAGAAAAGGTGCAAATTCTATAGGACAGAAAGAGTCATAGCACAAGGCAGGTAATCCTCAAAGCACAGATAAACATGTTTAAAACAGGACACTTTATAGTGGCTGTGAATACACATCGAGCCTGGCAGTTACGTAAGCCCATCATAAAATGTACCGCACAACGGCGCCAACAGGATGTTTTCATCAGCATTCTTGGAGCAGGAAAGTATTCAAAACTCAGGACAATATGCTGCCGTTTGGTCTCCAGATCCATTTATCATACAGAATCTCTGACCTTCTAATAGGCTCCAAAGGGATGTCTGAATTGTGGGGAACACTTGTTCTCGAAACGGTCCTGCGGCTGTTTCAAAAGCTGGTGAGGGCCTTATCTTCCACCATCAGTCTGTCTCTCATTGATAAGCATAATCGGGGTAGAACTCGGCGGGAATGCCACAAATGTCAAACAGTACATACCGAGGATCAGCACAGCGCTCGTACACAATGGTGCATTGTGCCGCGCTGGCTCCCTGTCATCAGAGGGAAATGCACCTTAGAGAAAGTCTGTGCTTTCCTGTTAGGAGGACGCACTCCAGAGCAAAAACTCTCAATCAGGCCACAATCGTTTTATGTGTATATATGGGGAACATTTCCTACTTCAAGACAACTACAGGACTGATGCTTTTCTTTACAACTTTTACATTTTTCATGAGGTATAGCTCTCTGTCACTTGACTTGACTGAACACACTAAGGCAGTTTTTCCTTAAGTCAATGGGAACCTAACACAGGGTGCTGGCTAAAAACCACTAATGCTACCAGTCATATTCAAAGTGTTAAGGCGAATGAGTGACCCAACCAAGAGCAGTAAATTTAGGTCGGAGTAATGAGCGATATCACAAACTAACCCCCTCCTATTACCAGTTTTAATTTGCTTTTTACATAAATAACTACATTTATATAAATCTGTGAATGTAAATAATTGTGAGTAATTTAAAACTGAATTTCAGTTTTTGTATCACTGCGGCCCACCTGCAGTACTTTTTGCGTCCCATCAGGGGGCACCGGTCCACACTTTGGAAACCACTGGAGCTGGCTTTTCTGTTTCCCTGGCGAGTACATTTTGTTTTTCGCTAGTTAAAATCAGCGTCACATTTAATCAGTGGACTGCAGGCGCATTGTTCTAACAAAACTAGCCAGCATTAGCTCAGAGGTCCCGACGTTTGCATCCTCATCAGAATATAGTCACGTTTGGTCATTATATAAAAAAATAAATAAATATATATAAAAATAATAATAATAATAGCCAAAACGCTAATCTAAAGGTTCAAAACAGCAGCGCGTAAGAGGTATCACAGCTGCTGTTCATCTTTTATATACAGTCTCAACCAGCACAGAGACGGCTCTGCGAGCCAATTAGCTCATAGCTGAAAAACACAGTTAGCTTAACATGTTAGAGATTGCATGATTTAAATAAGCTCTAAGTGATCAATACAATGAAACAAATTATTTTATAATAAAATGTATGTTCTGTGCAGAATTCTACCGTTTGGTGTCGCAGCGCTCGTTGGCGTCTGTAGCTGCAGGACATTTCAGAGGACCCACTGCACTCGAGTGCAGCACAGACAGAAAAGGTTCCTGAGTTTTAGAAAATCTATGTTCAACTAAAAACAGTTTGAAACAGCAGAAGCAAAAACGTGAACCTGAACACTGATGAGATTGAATAATTAATAAAGCCACTTTTATGAAGTTAAAACAATTGATTCAGTTTGCTGTTTTGGATTTTTACTAAGGACAGAACACATGACGCTACCATATCCAAAGGCTCTGAAGAACTCTTATTTCTCTCTGTGTCCCGTCTCTCCCTGTAGCCGAGCATCTTGTTGTGGTCCCCCAGTCTGACTCTAGGACTCCTTGTGGTTGCGGCCGTGGCTCCAGGCCTGGTGGCACCAGAGTGACCTGGCAGCATCTCAGATCCTGGGAAGTTGCTGTCAGGGCTGCCAGAGGTCTGGATTGTCTCCAGCTGAGCTCGCAATCCGAGGCTGATCTTGACACGACACTGAGGTCACACAGAAAACAACCCAAAAAAAGAAACGGGGCCCAGCAACAAAAAAATAAAACTTCACACGTGTGTTAAATCTAAACAGGAGTGGGAGTAACTTTAGCGTGCCGCAATTTTGAGAATGTTTAGTTGTTGAAGATTAGGAAAAAGAGTCCCACAGGAGGCAGATGTAATGAGGAAAAGGAGCTGCGAGAGGAACACAGCGCCAAATGACCTCTGGCAGGAGGGGAAATGAGCGTTGTTAGGAGTTTGAGTGAATTAGCGGGGCCATTTGTATTCATGGCTATATTACAAAAGCAGAGATGGTGGATCGGGCCTCACGGCCGCTGCATGCTTTCACTGCAGTCCAAAGAAACCACCCTCAGGCCTCCTAAAGCCACGTCTCAACTCAGCGTGTCTGTGAGCAGGATTTATTTGCTCGGTAACAAGATGAACCTGTTTGAGGTATTAAGTGTTCAGGCTGCTCTGGGCAGACAGTTCCTTCCCTGATTAAAATGGGTTTTTAAGGGGGTCAGCAGAAGGGGGGCGGGATGCTAAGGATTCTTTGCTAGCCAATGTGTGTGTGTGTGTGCGTGTGTGAACAGCCTCTGTGTGGTCTAAATTGTAAATTGTCACCTGAGGTAACCAAAGGCGGAGAGTCTTGTTATATGTGCAGAAGGGATTTGGAAAGCGGGGGTGGCCTTCTTTGGCGGGTAGCTCGCAGCATAGAAAATTAAATGAAAAGAGGGGGTAAAAAAAAAAGGAAAGAAACAGGACAAGGATCTGCTAATGTAATCTGGCGGCCTCCCTCCCTCTGTCCATCTGTGGGGTTGAGAATGGGGAGGAATGTGACGAGCCAATTCAGCCATTTGAGACAGAGAGTGAAAAAAGCGCCGAATTAAAGAGAAGTCTGGATCTAATGTTGAAACCGATTCAGAGCATCACCTCCAGCCCTGACAGTTCGTCCAAAATTAGGTTTTTCATTGACAGAAAATGACAGAACTGCAATTTGGGCCCAAACGAGAACGTGATCATTTGTATGTATGTGTATTTACCCATGACTGCCCTCACCTGGGCTCTTGGTGACGAATAACAATAGCATATTTTACATCCTTTAAATAAGCTCATTTTAAATAGTGGAGTTATTGATCAGTTTGGGGTTTTTTTTTGTGTGAACTTGTGTTTATCTACAAAAAGATTCCACAGGACATTTTTAAGTAATATTAAAACGTAAGTCAGTCTGTTTTCTAGACCTCTGCATCACCACCTGAAGTCTGGTGTAATGGCCGCTGAACGGAGCAAAGTTTGACCAATCACAGCAATGAGGTGTGACCAGAAGCGACTTTCTGAAGAGTCACTTGGATGAGTGATGAAACGTTTCTCCCACTGAAAATGCTACGTCCGGATGATGGGATTTACTTATCTGGATGATTGAGCATGCATTGAGACATTGGCCCGGTACCGGTCCGTGAGTCGTTTATTTTGTTGTATTTATCCGCGACACTTTAATGGCCAGTCCGTGGTGCAAAAAAGGTTCGGGACCACTGTTTTAAAGGACTATATCCCTGAAAAAAAACCCAAAAAAAACCAACGCTTATGGGTAAGAATAATGATTAATAGAAACGTGAATTTTTAGGTTGGTAGCCGGCAGCTGAATTCAGTTTTCTTACCCCTCCCAATTTGAGTACATAGTCCGTTTACCTTAGAGTCATGTGTCCATGTCTCTGGAGACTTTGTGAAAAGAGTCAGTGAGTCAGTGAAGCTCAATTCTGACCAAAGACAGCGATACTGAGGCGAGTTGTTGAGAATATCCAGAACCTTTCTTTTGGTAAGCGCTGCTGTTTTTGCTGCTGTTCGCCAGCGCTAGTGAAACTTTCTTTGAAGTGGGACACAGTGAATGAACTCTCATGTAATGTCAGCATTAGAGCAGGGCGATATGGCCAAAAATATTTATCACGATATATATTTGAAAATTTGCGATAACGATATAACTGACGATATAATTGATGCGAGACAAAATACAACTCCACAACATTACTAGCGCAAAAAGACAACCTTCCATTTATTTTCACTTAAATAAGAAGCTGGTTTTTATGTACATTAAAGCTTTATAAAAATGTAACAGTGCAAATGCAAATTCCTTGCTGAAAGTTTAACCAAAAGGCATTTCCAGTAGAAATGGGCTGACATATCCTGAGCATAACCATATATAATATCCACTGAAGTTAAAAAGAGGTGCTTTGCAACATTAAACTGCAGTGTGCAGTACGTATTTTTCGGACCATAAGGTGCACGGGATTATAAGGCACATTAAGCGAAACAAAGCAGTCAGATAAATCAAACTTTATTAAACTCATTCTTCTTGCTTCCTCCACTTCTGTACCATTGATTCATTAATGTTGAATTCTCTGGCAGCTGCTCTATTCCCATGTTGTTGCAGTATATTAATGACTAACCTCGTATTGTGGATGGATTATCTCAGTTGTTCTCCTGACTGAAGTTTGGTCCGTTTACAGCATCCTGCCATGCGATTGCATTTGTCTCTAACCATGAGGAACCTTAACGTTAACTTTTATAAGTGGAAAAGTGTTAGTGTTCGTCCTCCAGCTTCACTGTTTATGTTATGCTAACATAGCTGTGTCGCTAGCGATCACGTAGCACATCATTATATACCAGCTAGCCCAACTTCAGTAACCCTACAAACGTCACTGCTGTTTAGTTTCCTGTCTTCATTTATGTTGGAAGTGATAGCAGAGCTGTACGTTTGAATTTTTTCAGAAATCTCTCCGTCAGAACATGCAATATCATGCTTAGGTAACTAGCGAGCTAACTTCCGCTAGCTTCCCGCTAACTTCTAACTCTGTTAAATGTAATAAATTTTGTTTTAATGGATGCCTGGAAGTTAAACTTCATAGTTACACCTGGTAAAGCAGCAATGCTGATCGTTTTATTAAAGATGAAAGAATTTAGACAGTTTTTAACTCTAAGTGATGCTGCAGTGTTCGTTTGACCTGAAGAATAAGGAGTTTAGGACCCAGATTACTCCCAGATTTAAGAGCATCTTAGTCCGACAAATACGACAATAACGACGGCCGCTTGCATGTTCTGCAAAAAAATGTGCTTTGTTGTGTATCTGACGGACAAACACCAAACCAGTTCCACATCACGGAAGTTGCACCATTTTTACAAACCAATTCTGGTTCATCTGTTTCACTCAACAATCGGCCATGTGCGTATGAAAACAAAGGCACTGCGCATGCGCGTTTTACTCATATTCTATCGCGATATTTCATTTTCCTATTGTTGCCTAACATTATACCGGTATTACCGTGAACGGTATAATATGGCCCAGCCCTAGTCAGCATGTAATCAAACTTCTCAGAGGGAAAGTGTGATTTTTAGGACACTTGAGCCCAACATTAGCTTAGAGGATAACCTTTTATCCAAATGCCCGTCTCGCCTCTTTGCTCGTGAAATAGCCACACCCTCTGGTAGCCTGCACAGGACAGCCAATCTCCAAAGAATTGCATTCCAACTTGGACTGACTGCAATCACTCCCAGACAGACTAGCAACGGTTTGCAGATAACTAATCACTCTAGGGATGTGTGATATGACCAAAATCTCACATCCTGATGAGACATTTATTTTGCCATGTCTGAGTCTGTGGTGGGGGCCGGTTTGCGGCATAACTTGCATAGTACAGTTTTCTGGTCCGTGTCAGACTTTTCATAACCAAACCATTGTCCATCCACCCATCTACATTAAAGGGACGGCTGTGGAGCGTGTGAGCAGCTTCAAGTTCCTGGGTGTCCACATCTCCGAGGATCTCACCTGGACGACCAACTGCTCCAAGCTGGTCGAGAAGGCTCACCAGCGCCTCTTCTTCCTGAGGACTCTGAGACATCCTGGTGAACTTAACTGCACTACTGTAAATGCTGTATAGACAATCATTCTGTAAAATAAGATGATTATAATTCTACAACTGTTTACAACTGTTTATAACTTCTTTTAATATTTATATCCTGTCCATAGCCTGTACATACTTATAGCAGATTCATAACAGACCTTCATACCGTGTACATTGTAACATACCCATAATAGACCCATATTTTGTACCCTCATATCTATAACAGACCCATTTCTGTAATATATCTATATATCTATGTTATTGCTAATATATATTTTGTAATATATCTATATTATGGCTAAAGCACTTCTAGATGGATGCAAACTGCATTTCGTTGCCTTGTACTTGTGACGTGCAATGACAATAAAGTTGAATTCTATTCTATTCTATTCTCATTCCATGCTACAGAGGTAGCACCTCATTTAGGAATAAAGTCCTCGGTTTGTTTTGACTGGTCCTTCTGTTTGGAGCTACCTGGCTCTGCGTCATCTTCACTGGCCATGCTGGTATTCTCTGTGCCTGCATCCACGTGGTTACTATAACCGCCATTTATAGTTACTTCATGTTTTTATTTGAGGTAATTTGTTTGATGCATCTTCTGAAATTTGGTGTTTGAGAACAATGCATGTCATTTCAGTTTATTTTGAAAAATCTCAACACGATCTTCAGCTTTATTGTGAAAGGTTTATGTGGAAAATAAAGAAGCGGACAGCGGAGCCACACGCTGGGTTTACCGTCGTTGTTGCTAACGACAACACATAAAAACATTCGCTTGTCCAGCTGTAGTGTAATAAATAATAAATACATAAAAGAGAAATAGGGAACTTCAAGAAATGAATATAGCTGCTACAGTGACCATCAAACCATGAAAACATATTGCCGTAAACAGTTTATTTTGCAACACCACGAAACAAACGAAAGGGTATAATATGAAACGATAGATGTTTTCATATCCGATATATGTCGTTATATCGAACAGCCCTAACCCACTCCTTTATAAACACAGACAGATTGGTTGCAACATGTTGCCAATCTGGACCCACGAGGACAGCTCAGTTATAGTGCTACATTAAAGCGAGGTTGCTGAGCACCTGTGTCTTTTTGCAGCTAACATCACTAAGTATGGAGGAACTTCTGAATTGCTCTTTCTAATCTACGAGGTTCTGGTTGGACTCTGAATGTCGCTGCTATTCTGTCCATACAACTGCTGCTTTTGTCTGGAGCTAAGTGGGTTAATAATACTCACCATTTCATCATCTACTAAATGTATTTGCTGAACTTTATGTAAAAGGGCATTTGGAGTGGTTCACTTGTGAGATCTAGTGTTACTGTAAGTATCAGTGTCCTCGAGGGTATAATAATGTGTGCAGAAGTATTAATTAGATCCTCCAAGACTAGTAAAATATTTTTTTATAAAACTGTGATCCTCGCCACGATGACGGTTCAGTGTTGCATTACAGAGAACACGCCAACGCTTCTCAGTCCTCCACGTCCACTCTAATTGTACATTTATATTTTAAGCATCTGGCTCCAGCCCCAAACTACTTCCAGTGAGTGCAACAGTAAAACAAGCTCAATAAAATACTCAACCGCCAGCAGTTAACGTCCCCATAGCCCAATATTAATCACCACTAATGAATCATCTGCCTTTATTAACCACAGTCAGAGCTCTGTGAAGATGGCAGAGGAGAGGAACACTGCTCCCTGGCTTATCAAACTTTGGCTGCCGCGACCAGTGTTCCCACTTTGAGCCGAGCAGCCTGGCTGGAGGTTTTGGCAGCAGAGAGCAGAGAAGCCAAAGGGCTGACTACAGCAGAGCAGCAGGGAATAAAATGCCAGAACTACTGTACCTTGTGGTGTGTCACTCTGCTCTACTGTAGGCTGTACAGCTTGTGCCACGTTGCACGTTTTTCCTTTGCTGTCCATGCACAAATGCCAAGTTAGGCGAGGGTTCAAAGAACAAGAGAAATAAGGATAAAAAATAATGGAAGATAAATAAGTACAAAAATAAGTAAAGGAAGACGAGTGTGGTTTGCAAATGTTGATGTAGATGGAGCTTAATGTGCAAAATGAAGTTAGTGTGCAAAGTGTCTGATGTGCAAATTGCAGTTGAGGTAGGTCAGCTGTTCAGGAGTCTGACAGCAGGGGGGAAGAAGGAGCTGTTGAGTCGGGACGTTCTGGGTTTCACACTCCACACACACTCTGGAGGGCAGAAGTGTGAACAGTCCGTGTTGGGGGTGTGTGGGGTCTTTGAGGATGGAGGCAACGCTCCTCTGGACTCTGCGATGGTAGATGCTCTGCAGAGAGGGCAGCTGTGTGGTGTTCAGTGTCCAGGTGAGGTCCTCGCTGATGTGGATGCCCAGGTACCTAAAGCTGCTCACCCTCTCCACCTCACACTCCTGGACAAACAGCGGCTGGTGAGGCCTCTTCTTCTTCCTCATGTCCACAATCATCTCCTTTGTTTTATCAGTGTTGAGGGTTGTTGTCCTCACACCGTGACACCAGACCGGCATTCTTAACATTTCCTATGTTTAGGCAGGAAGTCCATAAAGCACCAAGACTAATCACGTGCATTTGTTGGACACTAAGGTTCAGCCGGCTAAATCACCAGGTTGGCGTCATCGCTTTCTTGCCAAATCTTGATCTTGGTTAAGGATCTTGTCAAAGCCAATGTGCATCTTATCCTGCTTTGCTTGTGCAGTGGCAAAAGTGTCGTGGAAAGTCTAAATAAACAGATTTTGAATCGCTTATGAAAATCTAACAGGGTGAAGATTTTCCATTCTTGCATTTACATGAGGATATGGAAAATTGAGATTTAATTCCCCAACTTCAAAAGGTGCCTTTAGCTCCTTTTGTGATGTCACATTACACGGCATGTTATCATTTGCAGGTTTTTAATTGGCTAACATTTCTTCACAGTGTGCGTTATAGCGCCACCTGTCGCTCTGCCATGAACTTGAAATCACTTGAGATCATTTCTTGAGTTTTCGTGTTTCAAATCAAACTTGGAAAAATCCACATTTAAAAAAATACCCGTGTAAGTGTGGAAATAAGAAGCCTAAGAATCCCATTTGGCAGCAACAACTGCTGTCCTTGGATAACAGCAGGTCCTATAGCCAAGTGTGGCGTGCTGGAGTGAATGTGGTGCATACATAAGTAGACACATTGTGTTTTTATGTGTATCTAATGATAAGAATGAGGCTGGATTTTTGCAATAGCTACATTTATGCTTTCAGGCTTTAGGCCTAGTTCACATTTGTGTTGCCTTTTACAGCGAGCATCAGCTGAGACAACACTGCACTCAGTCAGCAGCAACCCACAAACCAGCTGCTGCAATCAGCAACCGTGCAAGAGCTACGAGACGCAGCTCTCCCAAAGAAAAGATCGCTATCCAAGAAGATGGGCATAAAACAAAGGTAAGACAGCTCCACAACAACCTCACACAAAAAGACGAGGTCCACGAAAAACCAACACCTCGGGTGAAAGCACACACTGACCTCGTCCACCGCGAGAAAAGAAGTAGAATGGAACGACGCCTGTGCTGCTCTTCAAGATAACGTCGCTCGTCAGGAGGAATCCTGCATAACCAAAGTCCAAAAGGAGGAGAAGGAGAGAAACATTCTCTCTGAGAATTTCTGGATGAAGGGAATCAGTGAGATGGAAAAGCAAGAGAGGCAGAAAAAGACACAAAACTCTTCATCAGCAGGATCCAACAGCTTCAGGTGCGCAGCCTGAGCTGATCGTTTGATTTCACGATAATGTTCTGTTGGATCCCAAAAGCGGTTTCAGAATGTTTCAAACTTTAATGCAGAATCCTTAGTGATTTTTTTTTGTCAAACAGCTTGCACTTTAGAAAAGGAGCAGGAAGGAAAGGAGGAGAAGAAAGGAAGAGAAAGACTTGGGGGAGATGGAGGGAAGAGGAAAATGCAGAGGAAAGACAATGAAAGAGGGAGGAGGCACAGAGGAGTGTGGAGAAAGCAACTTTGATTCCTACAGTTTCCCCTCTCCACCTTCCTCCATCTGTCCCCTAACTCATCCCTCTCAGAAACTGCCTCTATCCTCCAGCACCAGCTCTCCCATTGCTCCACCACATCCAGAACACTGTGTGAAGGATTCAGGAGACAGCAAACCAGAATCCTACATCTCCTCCATTTTATCCCCATCACACCTTGATCCTTTATCCCCCAACCCTTTTTCCTTACACAATACCCTTTACCCTCCCTCCGTCCCTCCATTTTGCTTCACTGTTTCACTCTAAACAGTTATAAACAGCTGTAAATAACTCAATAAAATGTAATCGATTACATCTAAATCTACAGTGTTTTACTACTAGCTTGTTTTAGAGTCAACAAATGAATATGGATGGATGAGGTCATATGAACAAAAAGTGTTTGTTCATCACTCATGTTAAGATTTAAAATGCATCTCAGCACTGATATTTACTGCATTCCCAGTTGAAAGTATAAAGACAGTTGAAAGATTACATGACTGCCCTGCTAATCTCTAATCATACTCACCAGATGACAAACATTTTGTTTTCAGATACAGTCTCTTTTCCATGAAATATAACTAATATAACCACACTTCAAATAGTAAACTATCAAATCAAACTTGAATCTCTTAAGAGATAAAAACAGATTAAAGAGCTGAAGAGCAAAATAAATCCATGTGTGAACTGATTAATATCTTTTATTTTCATGCACATGGATATATCAGGTCAGATTTGCCTTGTTATACCACATAAGCCCAACATGTAAAGTCCATCTTCTACAGCTTAGAGCGGACTGTGCAAAAACCTTGGGCTGTCCCTCTTTTTTCTATTTTGCAAAATGGGAAACAGGTGCAGAAATGTATTGAAATATGCACAAATCCACAGATTTGTACAATTCTAACAAGCTTGAAAGTCAATATTCGGCACCACATTTGGCTTGTCAAATTTTGTATCACAGCCTGGACTCTCTTAGGCTAGCTTTCTTTTTGTTTCTTTAAATCTTCTTTAAAGGCTTCAGGAATAGTTCTTCAGACTTCTTGAGGCTCATTCAAAGCTCTTCTTTGGAGTTTGCTCCGTTTTCGGTCAACACGATCCCACACTGCATTAATAATATTGAGGTCCCGGCTCTGGGGAGACGGGTCCTTGACTGATTCTGTTCCTCTGTGTCTTTTTCTATCCAGGTATGATTTTTCTGCACGGGCAGTGTGTTTAGAGCCATTATCATGCCACTGCCAATCACTCTTTCCTTAGTAAATCGACTTCCGTGGTGGATAGTACTTTCCTGCATTCATAATTGACAAAATTTCCAACACCACTCGCTGATATACAGCACCAAGCCATAACACAGCCTTCTCCGTATCTTAGTTTCCCTGTCAAGAAGTCATTCCTTAAGAATGGCTTCTTGAGTTACAAGAATAAGATTCAGAATAATAAATGATAAGCTAAGCCCAAATAATCTGGCAGTGAATGTCAGTGTTTGTGAGCGAGTAACACCATCTGTAACCAATTTGGCTTCTCCACCATTACAGCAACATCATGAAAAATATTCAACCCCCACAATAACCTCAGTGTCAACTCTGACAACAGGTGGCATTGTAACAGCAGCACCATTCGCCTTCTCGGTCGGCAGTTATTCTCACTTGATTTGTAACATGGTCAGACTTCTTCCCATAACTCCCCATACGCAAAAATATTTCGAGAGGAAAATTAATTTAATGAGACAACAAACATAGATGGTAACGCTGCTAATTAAAAATAAAACATCGATATTGTGTGTATAATACGCACATGTAATTGTTCTTTTTGGATGATTTTGCACAGTTTAGGTTACATTTAAGGATTCTCTTTTATTTTTAACACCGTACAGTTATTGCTACTATTTTATTTCATTTTTAAATTTTCTATAGCTACAGTATCACAACGATAGTTATTATTAATATCATTTTTGTTATTACTATCATTTTGTTTTGTCTCCTCCGAATCCCATTTTGCTCCACTGCTGCTAAATATTAGCTGGATGTTAGCAGCTAATAGGAAGTACCTACGCTTTGGTTTGTTTTGCTTAGGATTGGAAACAGTGCAGTCCAACTGCTGAAAAGTCCATTGGAAAAGTAACATTTTTAACTACCATCTAAAGTGCACTGCTTGGGTTCAGACCACTTCATTGGTTGTTCCAATGATTGCCTAAGAAAGACAAATGATTAGCCAATTAGTGCCATCCAAGCTAAAACCCAGGAAGAGTAATAACTGAAATTACTGGTACCCCCTCAGGTACCACTGCTGGTACCTATGTCAAAAGCCTAGGTGACTTCCTTCTGGAGTTATCGCAGTTACCACACTTATAGGAAACTTGACCTCTGACCTTGACCTTGAGGTTGAGGTCACTAAGATTCTGAGAGTTTTAGTACACACCTATTATGTCAACTTGAAAGTTCCACATTGCTTTGTTCTGAAGTTATTGCATTTTCAAAACGATGTGTCCGTATTGCCCGCCTACCCGCCAGGGAAACAAGGATACACTATCAGGCTTTTACAGCTAAGGCGTAAAACGGAAGAACAATAAGTAGACAGAGGTGTAATATCAACATGGCAATCATAGAACCGCCTACATGAGCAAAATATCTTAACTTAAAATTAAGTTGGATTTATCCTTGTATATGGGTCTCTAGAGGTTAGTTAAGACTAAGACTAAATCCTGTCCCATGTGGAAATGGTTTAGACTGGAGGCAACGTTATCTCACAGCATACATTTCATTTATGAAATTAATCATAATCCAGACCGACTCTTTTAGGAGCCCATTCTTGTGATTCTTGGAACAGGGTCGATAAAACAACAAAAATGGCCTTGACATCGAACAAAAACGTTTGGTCAAGAGCCATTCGTTGATCATTGTGTGCAAGTTTTCCTAAAATGTAACCAGTACTACAGGAAGAGAAGCCCTTCTTGCGAGCTAAAGAATGAAAAGTTTGCTAATATTTTCATTTTTGACCCAACTGCTCAGTACGTCACTAAAAACACCAAAGACGTGACTTGTGTGGAGTCCAAGCTTGTCACCATCATCAGCCCACAACAGCTGTACTGAAAGGTTTCATGAAGTAAAAGCAACATGAGGTCTACATGTTATTTAGAAACATTTATGCAAAAAACTAGTACAAGTAGATTAATAGCAACCGTCAGTTTTGCCCGAGTTCTAATTCGGTCACTTAGCTACAACTCCTGCTTGTTTAACGTGCATTTGCAGGGTGGAAAAACCTCACGGTGACGCTGTGAGAGCCAGAGATAAAAGAAAGCTCAAACGCACATGAAAACTGTGACCAAAGTGAAAAGATTAAACAGTTTTCCACTGTCACACAGATTTTCCTGCAAGGATAAAAATTAGTAAGCAAGCCGTTTTTAGTTTTTTCAAAGGCTAAATCGCATTAAAGCATTGATTTTATAGAGTCTCACTCATGCCGGGGGAGGGAGGTTGAAACACAGAGCCATGCTTAACAGCACTGAGAGAAAAGAAGTGTGCAGGCTCACTGTGGCACAGTATATATTGGATGGCCCAGTGCCTCAAACGACTTCCCTTCGAGTGTCTTACCTGATCACTTTGGTGCCACCTTTATTGACCTGCATGTCCACCATACATCCCGAGTTAACGTAGGAAGCCAAGTTGATCTCTGAGAACTCTGCCTAGGAGTAACGAAGACAAGGCATGTCAAGATCATACAGCGACATGCACAAACATAGAGCATTTCACAGTCCCTTTGAATCAGTGTCTGCAAGCTGGAAGAAATGTGGACACTGCGTTAGACTGCATTCAAATTTGACTTTATGTTGTTTGTGAAAAGTACCAAAAATCAACAAGATAGTGCTACAACACACTCTTTCACCTCCATTTTACATTTCTGCACTCTCATGAAAATGAGCAAAATACAGAGTGACAAAGTGAGCTGGTGAGAGAAGGCTAATTGAGTTATTCCCAGTCAGTGGCCTCCTGGACAGTGAGGGCCTTGTGAAAGGCCGTAGCCTGGCTACCTAATGACTCAGTCAAACTTCCAGAAATACTCAGAACGAAAGGCGACAGTTGACTTCTGGGAATGGACTTTGTGCACGATTGGGAGGGATGATTCAAATGTCCTTGTACTGATTGTCACAACAGCCCATAAATCTATTCATGTTTACTGCTTTGGACCAAATTTCAGAGTAGAGTAAGAGTAATTCTATCAGATTGATAACCAAGTTACTGCAAAGGATTTCTCAAGGTTTCCTAAAAAAAATGAGCAAAATAGTAAGAAACTTTGTTGCAGCTAGACAGCAATGAGGAAATAGGAAATTACTCCAGTGTGTGCCAGAATACCATAACATCATTAATGGGTGTGCACATACTTCTGACTGCACCATTCAGTGATGCTGGTCAGAGGTACATCAGACCTTCCTTTCCCCAAACAAGCTCCAACCATTAGAGAATGATCTCAGCACATATGCAGGCAAAGAAAAGCTCATAAAGAAACTCTTTGTAGACCAGAACTTACACAAAACCCAGGCAAACCTGCTAAAATGGGAAAACAACATCATATGTGCCTTTTGGATTAGAGCGTGGAGGTCACGTTCAGCATCATGCTCAGGTTTAGAAATCAATCAGGTCCAAATTTGTTTTTGCTAATATCTTATGTTTAAGGTGAAGCACGTCTAATAACCAACAGAAAAGGCTACACTTCAGAGGAGACGGGCTCCTAGAGTTGCAAATAATCAAAACCAGAAATTTTGAAAGCTGTAAAAAACTATATTTTATCATCTTCCTTCTTTTGTGGGAGTAAAAAGAAACGTGAGCTATACGTATAGCATAATACTGAAAGTAAATACTGAAATTAAAACTGCACAAAGGAAAAAGTTCCTTACTCAGTGGCTCTGGCCCTACTGTGCCTCTGATTCGCCCATCGCTCCTAAATCAATCTATTATCCTTCCTTGTGGGTGATTTATCAACCTAACCTTCTCAATACATCCCAGTAAGAGGGACTGTAGGACAGGCAAGGACTTCATAAAACTTTCAAATTAAAAGTCATGTGGCAAATGAACACTGATTTGTCTCAGTTTTATTGTCTTGTTTTGGAAGAGAAATTACCGAGGTCCAGACCTTGGTGACCTAATATCTGTGGTGGGGTCAGAATTTGGCATAAACAACATGAAAGCATGCCTTGTTTGCTCAGTCAACAGCTCAGGCTGCTGGTGGTGTAATGGTGTGGGAAATATTTTCTTGGCACACTTTGGGCCTCTTCCTACCAAGTCGGAATCGTTTCAATGCCGCTGCTTATCTCAGTATTTTTGCTAATCATGCCATTCCCTCTATGACCACAGTATATCCATCTTCTGACTGCTGCTTAAAGCAGGACAATGCACCAGGTCACGATGCTCAGAACATCCTAAAGTGGTTTTATGAACACGACAAAGAGTTCAAAATAATAATTGTACTCAAATAACCATCACAGTCATCAGATCTCAATCCAATAGAGCAACCGTGAGTGGAACAGTAGATTTGAATCATGGGTGTGCAACAACTGTGTGATGGTATCATGTCCATATGGAGCAGCATCTCTGAAGGATGTTTCCAGCATCTTATTGAATCTCTGCCAACCCAAAAGTGGATCCAACCCAGTTTCTACTAAAGTTACTGCTGAGTGTATATCTACCTCTAACCATTAGACGAATGGTTATGAAGTTATGCTTAGACCTTTACTGTCAACTGTGGCACTCACCCATATGGCAAACTCCAGGACTTAAAATTCAACCACAAATTGTGGTTCAGCTCCACTTGGGCCTCATGTTCTCCCCAAGAATTCCCATATCCTCTAATTAAATAGTAAATGGACTAGTTCTTATGTAGTTTTTCTACTCTACGTGATCACTCGAAGCAAAGCACTCTGAGTGCACGACATGCTTCATTCATCCAATTCTCCGATGAATGCCTCAGAGTATCTTGAGGCATTGCCATTCAGTATCTCACCCAAAGACACTTTGGCAAACAAACTGGAACAGCCAGAGACCAAAACACCAAACTTCCAGTACGTAGATAACTTTCTCTACCTCCTGAGCAAGTTTGTCAAAAAAATAAATTTCTGTTCTTTGCTAGCCAACATTAATACCTCTTTGTGTCGTGAATTACTCATGCTAACTAGGATTAGCTAAAAATTCTCCAGCTGTACCTTCTTGTACAAATACATCATATCCACTTAAAAAACACAACACACATTTACAGTCATTGGTGCCCCTACAGCTACTGTAGTCAGTTATAACGAGTTGAATTGAATTGCATTATACAGCAGAAACAATATGTCTGCGTAATATAACCAAAGCTACACCCTAAATATGCAGCTCCAGCCTGTTTGTCAGACCTCATTCCTCACTCTGAACATGCTCTCTGCTTTCCCTCAGAGGAGAGTCTGTCAAGCTGTGTCACTGTAAACTTCCATCTGCCGCAGGTACAGAACGCCCCTGGAGGGACACTAAACAGCAGTCGGTTGACCTCAGACACGAAACGCTGCCGTTTGGTAGTCGTCACATCAGTTTCAAGTATGAGACATGACACTCATGTAGTGGATTAAATGGGCCCTAAACAAGTAGCCTGCTCTCTGTGGAAAAGCAAAAAGTCAATCTGAAGTGACGTGGTCGACTCTCGAGCGCCACATTTCACAGGAAACACGGCTGCATTTCCTGGTGTGCTAATCCCAAGCCAGCTGTGGCTTGGCTGTGGCTCGGTGAGCAAAAATGAAATAATAACCAAGCGACCATTTCATAACCATTTCACAAAAGTGTCAAACGGAGAGCCAAGCGTTTGTTTGGTTCTCAGCTCTGCTTTAACTGCTGCATGATTACGCCACGAGGACGAGATACTGAAAACACTGCTTTTGGCTGGAGAGCCGGACCCAAAAAGCATATCAAAATGTAGCACACCTAATGGGCTACATCTGAAGCCTCTGTCAGTGCGCCCCAGGGTGGCTGTGGCTACAATGTAGCTGCCATCACCAGTGTGTGAATGTGTGTGTGAATGGGTGGATGACTGGTTGTGTAAAGCGCTTTGGGGTCCTTAGGGACTAGTAAAGCACTATACAAATACAGGCCATTTACCATTTGAAGATACTATTATTATTATTCTGAAAAAGAAAATTCTTCTTATTTTTACAATTCAAATGTTTCCCAAGGACACTTATGGGGTGAAAAACACCTTCCCACAGTGATATCTGGCCTTTGGAATAAATCCCAGAACACATGTACAGCACATGGCTAATGACATATGGCATTCAGCTAATCAAATACGTTTATGACTCGAGGGCTGACGGTCTAAATCATGGACTTGTTAGATGCAAGAAACCCTTTGCAGCTGGTCTGACAGATCTGCATTAAGGTATGTCACAGTTCACAGCTTGGAGAAAGTTGTAGTTAACTGCAAGAATGGTCAGCAAACCATTTTTTTTCTTTATTCACAGTGTCACTGGTAGACTGCTTTTATTCTACCAGTGTAGAACTCTTACAAAATCCCAAATTCATTACACATTACAGAAACACAATTGGGCATTTAGCACCTAAGACATTCCCCCTTAGGTGTTGGCAGACAACAGTACAGATAAAAAAAAAAGTCAATATCAGATTTAGTTTACAATTCTAACAAGCTTGATCACACACTGCCTACATAATGTTAAGGTTCGGGCTCTGGGGTGGCCAGTCCATGACTGGTAGTGTCCCATTATGTCTTTTTCTATCCGGGTTTGCTTTTACTGGACTGGAACTAGATTTGGAATCACTGTCAGACCGAAACGTGACGCTATTACCAATCAGTTGCTTTCCAGAGCAGTATTTTCCTGCATTCATTCTTCCATCACTTTTGATAAGATCATCACTGGATGAATTCAGCCAAAAACCACGACAGCCTCCACTGTGTTTTGATGGTTATACCTTTCTCTTACATATTAAAGCTGATTTTAACCAAAAAAAAATGTAAAATGTGGATTCATCACTCATTTTCAGTCCAGTATTTGCGTAATTTAATAAACAAATAAGCTTGCATTGCTAGTTAAGCAAATTGGTATCTGGACATCCTCAAGCTGTGTTTTTCATCTGAGGCTTTGCCAAACTTTATTGAGACTCACACGGGCTTTCATCTACATAAAAAGGACTATTATCAGGATAGGATAGCTCTGTGGCCCATGTAAACCTTGTATGGGGGAGTAAACTTCCTTTAAAAAGAATTTGCTGAGTAACAAAACTGTTCAGGTTTTTTTGGGTGGGGTTGGAGGGGCAAGAGCGAGAGGGAGGGGAAAAAAAGAAACACCCACCTCTTTTAATTTATTGTTTTGCACTCTCAGAGGAAGAGCAGGGGGCGAATAAATACCATAATCTTATTTCAGGGACAACGAGGCGCCACTCTTGCTCACTGTGCCTGAAGGACATGTATTTGGCTCTGGTGCTTTTCTCAGCTCCCCTCTTACTGATACCCATTCCCAAAAGAAACATCTGTGTGCTTTGCAGCACATGCCGTGCCAAGAAAGGCTCCTAAATGCACAACACACCCAAATGCACACTGACTGCGTGACACTCCCATGCACATGTACGCACTAATGCACCGTGCTGCTTCTAAACAAATCCCATCCCAAACACCAGGGCCTACAGTGGCTTGTGTGGCGACCTGATAAAACCAGAGAGTGGGCAACATTTTGGCAAGCTTCAAGAATTACACACCATCTCCAATTGGCTGGTTACATTTAAAAGGAGTGCTAACAGCCAGTGTCACTGGGTAGTAATGGATAAAGAAGCTGGTACAGGGCACAGGCCCAGAAGCCAGGGCAGGAGGCTTTTCACAGTGCCATGGTTACCATCACGGTACCACATTCAGACACTTGTCTTGGAACAGCTCTTGCCCTGGGAAAGGAAAACAGGAAGTGATACACAGGACAACTGCCTCCAGAACTGATTCTTCTCATCTGTTGACCTGCATCCAGGCTGAATTAAGAATGGTGTGCAGTCAAACTGCTACAGCAGAAACACAGTTTGGGAGAAAGTTGATTTACGATTAAGTTTAACTATGGCTCAAAGCTGAGAACAACAAATCTTGCTTACTTAAGCTTGTTTGAATTTCTGCACTTTCAGTTTCATTGTCATTCCCTCTACTCACAGCTACTTTCATCACAGTCATCCAAACTTGTGATCTTTTCTTCTTTTTAGCACACAGCTAACGTCTAACTGGCCTTTGAATCACATACAGCCTCTTCCTGACTGATAAAGTCTCATACCAGGCAAACACTGCTGTGGTGAAAGGCAACAAGGAGTATTTATTTGTGCGCTCTGTCAACTTATGCCAAGTTACATTAACCCATGGATACTGTTTACAGTAAACACCATCTGACAGCAGCTCATCTGGAATCTTTGTTGGTATTTTTAGATCCGGACTAAGGAAGGTTATTAACTTTCACGTGGGTAAAGGTGCCTTTTGCTTGGTCCTGAATCAAAAACAACTTAAACGGACCAGCCACGTTACACCTAAATCTTTGATTTGCAAAAATGTCCAGAACGACAATTTTTTTTTTCTTGAAGGTAAAAACATTTGATAATTTTTTACATAAAATATTTCATGATTTCCAGTTTTGACTGAAGGAGCAAACCAGAGATTAGTTGAAGTATTAAAGCTGAAATTGTCTGAATTTATTTGAAGTGTAACACGTGCAATGGAAATTTTGGGTCTTTAAGTTCGCAAGTCTCCAGGACAAACTGAACTGTCATCTTAAGCGTAAGCGGTGAAGTCTCAGTAACTGTCACGGTACTTGGTCACAGACCCAATGCTTTGTGTTTTTTGGTGAACTGATAGTTCTGATTATCATTATGATTTATGGTTTTCTGCTTATGTTACATCGTCAGTCCTTAGATTGTGGTTTCTGTTTTGTATCATCTCTGTGCTTCAGGTTTCTATGTTTCCACGTCTTAGTGTCTAGTCTGCATCTTGGTGCTTTGTCTCAGTTTCCTGTTTTACTTTGGTAGTCCTGGTCCCATGTTTATGGTTTCAGTTCTGCTTCCCAGCGTCTCGTCATGAGTGCATTATCCCAGCTGTGTTTCCCTCTTGTCTCCCATTCCCTGATTATGCCAGCATGTATTTAAGCCCTGTGTTTTTCCCACGTGTCCTCCGTGTTAGCTGTGTGTTCCTCAGTCGTCATGTTTTGTCAGGTTATGTCATGAACTCCCAGTTGAGGTCATCCTTCCCAGTTTGGATTTTGGTTTTGTTTCTAGTGCTCATGTATTGTGTTTCTAAGTTCGTTTTCTGCCAGTGAATAAAAACTGCCTCTCACTACCCCTAGCTCCAATTGTGTGATTTCTTTTCACCTCAAAATAGATGTTTTTCTGCTCCAAACTGCTTCTTTTATTGCTTTACATCTCTGGTTTCAATGGGGGAAAACCTTGACAAACTGACACCTAGTTTAAAAACAACTCTAAATAGAAAACGTTACATAAATATAGCAGTTTTATTAATCCCACATTATCTGGCATGTGATGCGCTGTTTTTGTTATTTGAGGTCGAGCTGTTCAGTTTTACGCTGCAGTCAGAAAAAACTGCGTGACTTGACTCAGCACATGGGGAACACGCAGTAGTTGCGGGGCAGATACTTTGTTTAATGTTTTCGTCGTTCTCGATAAGCTCTGCTGAATCCCATGCTGATGCAATTGAGAAGCCTGAAGTACAGTGGACTATTCATATGCACCACAGAGAGGTATTTGTTGCTAATAGCTACCACCTTGTGCAACAGTGAAATAATCCACTGAGGCATTGACGGCTGAAATTCACGACAGATGCTAAGTGCAACGGAGCAACAGAAGGCAGCAAGTTACACACCAAACCATCCGTCTTCTGAAAGCTCTCCTCACATGCCCTATGTCATGGGCAAGTACGAGCCAAAAAAATGGTACGGATAACATACAGCCAACTGCCTGTGAGCTGCCATGACTGCAGGGGAAAGGAGCGTGGACGGCGCTGAGGTCATATGCCTGCCCAGCAGATGTTGCCCCGCGCGACCCAAACCACACGAGCCGGCAACCCTACAGAAGTGCCTCTTGTTCTTTTGCAAACAACAGACCTCTTCAGTTCTGTTTAATCTGTCCAATTGTGTAAATTACAGTGTTTATGAGTTGTGGGTAGTAAACAGGCAGTTTGTCTGCCAGCCTGTTGTTGGGTGTCATTACGTCTGTGATCAACATTGATTGTAGCTGTTGAACTTTACAAAAATCTTGCAGCAGACTGTCAGAATTTTCTAAATATCTAAAAGTGAAACAGGCATGGTAAAAAAAACTGCCAGTGCACGAGAAACTAAATAAGAAGGTCTTGAACTTGGCACTGCCACAAGGCTGCAACACATCCAAGACCCTTCAGACACATACAAAAGGCATTGTAGGAGATGGATATCCCACAAGCTCCAGAGATCTGTGGAATGTACCACTCGTCTGAATGAACACAGCTCTTGAGTCTAAATGTAAAACAGCAGGCAAGTGTTCAAATAACAAATTGACTGAGTCAGTGGGTCGAATAATCTACAGCCACCTACTGCGAGATAAAACTCCTCAAGTTAACATCTATGAAGGATATAATACAGACGCAGGTCAGAAGACGGGGTTATGTTAGGGATATAATTGATTTCTGATGTTTCCCTGTTTGGGCCTTGCTTGGTTAGACAGGACCACAGTGAGGTAGAAATATCTGGGAAATCTGTAGATATGTAGCCTTTGTCATAACTGTTTTTACCCTTTTAGTATTTAGCAAATTTCATTAATGTTCAGTGGGGGGTTGCAAAGGAAATGGTTTGTAGTGAGTTGTACGTGAGGCCGAACACTAAGGATGTGCAACAGGTTAGAGTGATTAAAGATTGGGATGGAAATGCAGGGAACTGTGCTCTCCCCTTTTCTCTTCATCATCTATAGAGCCGACTTCAAGTACATCAAAGAAACTCGTCTCCTGCAGAAATTCTCTGATGACACAGCCATTACTGGAAGTATGGAGATGGGATAGGAAGAGGCGTACAGAGGACTGACTGATCGGTGTGTGAGGTGAATCACCTGCAGCTAAATGTGGCCAAAACAAAGGAGCTGGTGGAGGACTTTGGCAGGAACAGATCCCGACCCTCCCCCGTCTGCATTGGTGGGACTGATGTTGAAATATTCACAATATAAAATTTGGGGCGATCGTGGCTCAAGAGTTGGCAGTTCGTCTTGTTATCAGAAGGTTGCCGGTTCGAGCCCGGCTCCGACAGTCTCGGTCGTTGTGTCCTTGGGCAAGACACTTCCCGTTGCCTACTGGTGGTGGTCAGAGGGCCCGGTGGCGCCAGTGTCTGGCAGCCTCGCCTCTGTCAGTGCGCCCCAGGGTGGCTGTGGCTACAATGTAGCTGCCATCACCAGTGTGTGAATGGGTGGATGTAGTGTAAAGTGCTTTGGGGTCCATAGGGACTAAGTAAAGCGCTATACAAATACAGGCAGTTTACCATTTACATAAGTATCAACTGGACCACAGGCTGCAGTGGTCTGCTAACACTGACGCTGCCTACCAAAAGGGTCTGAGCTAGGGCTGGGCCATATTATACCGTTCACGGTAATACCGGTATAATGTTAGGCAACGATAGGAAAATGAAATATCGCGATAGAATGGGAGTAAAACGCGCATGCGCAGTGCCTTTGTTTTCATACACACATGGCCGATTGTTGAGTGAAACAGATGAACCAGAATTGGTTTGTAAAAATGGTGCAACTACCGTGATGTGGAACTGGTTTGGTGTTTGTCCGTCAGATACACAACAAAGCACATTTTTTTGCAGAACATGCAAGCGGCCGTTGTTATTGTCGTATTTGTCGGACTAAGATGCTCTTAAATCTGGGAGTAATCTGGGTCCTAAACTCCGTATACCTCAGGTCAAACAACACTGCAGCATCACTTAGAGTTAAAAACTGTCTAAATTCTTTCATCTTTAATAAAACAATCAGCATTGCTGCTTTACCAGGGGTTACTATGAAGTTTAACTTCCAGGCATCCATGAAAACAAAAGTTATTACATTTAACGGAGTTAGAAGTTAGCAGGAAGCTAGCGGAAGTTAGCTCGCTAGTTTCGCTAGTTACCTAAGCATGATATTGCATGTTCTGACTGAGAGATTTCTGAAAAAAATCAAACGTACAGCTCTGCTATCACTTCCAACATAAATGAAGACAGGAAACTAAACAGCAGTGACGTTTGTAGGGTTACTGAAGTTGGGCTAGCTGGTATATAATGATGTGCTACGTGATCGCTAGCGACACAGCTATGTTAGCATAACATAAACAGTGAAGCTGGAGGACGAACACTAACACTTTTCCACTTATAAAAGTTAACGTGAAGGTTCTTCATGGTTAGAAACAAATGCAATCGCATGGCAGGATGCTGTAAACGGACCAAACTTCAGTCAGGAGAACAACTGAGATAATCCATCCACAATACGAGGTTAGTCATTAATACACTGCAACAACATGGGAATAGAGCAGCTGCCAGAGAATTCAACATTAATGAATCAATGGTACAGAAGTGGAGGAAGCAAGAAGAATGAGTTTAATAAAGTTTGATTTATCTGACTGCTTTGTTTCGCTTAATGTGCCTTATAATCCCGTGCACCTTATGGTCCGAAAAATACGTACTGCACACTGCAGTTTAATGTTGCAAAGCACCTCTTTTTAACTTCAGTGGATATTATACATGGTTATGCTCAGGATATGTCAGCCCATTTCTACTGGAAATGCCTTTTGGTTAAACTTTCAGCAAGGAATTTGCATTTGCACTGTTACATTTTTATAAAGCTTTAATGTACATAAAAACCAGCTTCTTGTTTAAGTGAAAATAAATGGAAGGTTGTCTTTTTGCGCTAGTAATGTTGTGGAGTTGTATTTTGTCTCGCATCAATTATATCGTCGGTTATATCGTTATCGCAAATTTTCAAATATATATCGTGATAAATATTTTTGGCCATATCGCCCTGCTCTAGTCTGAGCTGGACTTACTTTCTACAAAAGCTCAGATACTTCAATGTATGCAGCTGGCTGCTCTAAATGTTTTATCAGTCTGTTGTTGCGAGCACCATCTTCTTTGCTGCGGCGTGCAGGGGGCGAGGCATCAAGCAAAGGACGCAAACAAACTGAACAAACTCATCAGAAAGGCCGGGTCTGTTGAGGCAGGGTACACCCTGGAAAGGTCGCCAGTCTGTCGCAGGGCTAACACACAGAGACAGACAACCATTCACATTCACTCCTATGGGCAATTTGGATTAATCAATTAACCTATCCCCACAAGCTGCATGTCTTTAGACGGTGGGAGGAAGCCGGAGTACCCGGAGGGAACCCACGCAAACACGGGGAGAACATGTAAACTCCACACAGAAAGACCCCGGCCTGATGGTGGAATTGAACTCAGGACCTTCTTGCTGTGCGGCAACAGTGCTAACCACGGTGCCACTGTGCTGCCTAACTGCTTCAATGAAAGAAAGAAATCTACAACTCCCAGCCCGATGACTGCCGAGTGCAGTGAAGAAGTTACACAGAAACAGGCTCTCTGCAGTCAGGACTGTTTGTGTGTTTGTAATCCAGAAGGTATGCTGACTTACAGTTACCCTCAACCCCAACAGAATCAAGAAATACTACTGAACAAGCTGCATGTAATGATTTTGTGAGAAAGCAATGGGTTCAAGCTTGTTTTATGAGTCACTTAGGAGCACAAATAAGCCACCAGCAGCACTGCCACAAGCATCTGTTTAGTGGTTAAAAAAAGAAAAATGGGATTAGCCAGTGTACACGGGGCTGTGAGCATCAACTAAACTGAAGTTCGAAGTGAGTCGTGTAAATAAGAGGCAGCACACTTTAATGAGAGATCACATCTGAGAATCAAAGCCAGTCTCTCCTGGTTCTCTTTCGGACAAGTTCGGACTGGCATCCGGCCTCCTTTAGTGCACCATCACACGCTGTGGTGAGTGTGTGCTCTGCGAGTCTAAAGATGGTACCTTATATGGCAGCAAGCAAGTCAGAGAAGAGTTATGAAGGTTTGGCATTGCTTTAGAAAGCTTAACCAGCATGAACATGATGCATGGCAACTAGCAAACTAAATGTCCATCCATGTAAGGCATGCAGTTTGTAATTACATTATAACAGAGAAAAAACAGCTCAGGGAGCACCTAAACGGCCTTCATGTTGAGCTATCTTTCAACTCTGGTGAAAAAAACAAAGAGGCTATTTTCAGTACTGGGCAAAAATCTTGAGCCACCCTTGATTTCTTTATGTTTTGCTTCTGAAAAGCCACACTGTCTTGTAATTTTTCAATGCAGTCTTGAGCAGCCGCTCTTACTTTGAACATTGGCCCCCTTTTTTTACCAGTGCTGTGTCTATACAAAGCAGACAAATTAGCAAAGAGCTCATTTAAATTGTATCTTTAGGCACTTTGTCACTAGCAGCCCGTCACACCATTTATTCCCATTTCTTTAGTTGTAAAAGTGCCAAAGATAACACAGTTTGACAGGCATAAAAAAGTATTTTTGCACCAACAAAGTGATTCCCAAAGAGCTATTAGCTAAATACTTGACATATCTTGGCATGGTGTACATTTTGTTAAAGAAAATTGAGGAAAACTGAACAAGCGGAGGACAAAAAACTAAATCTGAAGCAACTGAATATAATCTAAATGTCATGTTCTTCAAAAATGACAAAAAAAAAATACAACAAAGACTTAAGAGATGCATCTGGCCCTTCAGTCGATCACAGAGGAGGCTCTGTCATGGTGTGGAACTGCATTTCAGCTCCCAAACTGTCACACTGGATGGAAATATGAAAGCAGAAAAGTGCAGTTAGATTTTTCTTATCTGCCAAGTAATATCATCTGGAAAGTGTTTGACTGGCAACAGCAATTATCCCAAACACACTCCCAGTGCAGTGTGTAAAAACATTCCTGGATAGAAAAGCACACAGTGGAAACCTATCAGACATTGATTGGCCTCCCCAAAGCCCAAAGTCACTCAAGAAAGGACATTTATATAAGAAGCCAACAACAGTGGAATTCAAGAGAGCAGAAGCCAGTGCAGTGGGACTCTCTGCTTTTATTGTTGTTCCCTAAAATGGTTCATCGCAGCATGTCGCAAAGTTTTCACACAGAGATCGTGTTTCCATCATTCTGAGGCTCCAAACAGCCGATGAAGAATCTGGCTGCTGAAGGCAATTAGCAACCGACTTGTATTTGTCAGTGCAGGGGGCTTCTGGGAAAGAGGGTCGAACAAAATCCAAGTAGGTCAGTTCAAGCTATAGCTGAGCTATGTGGGGGGTGGAGGGGTGCTCATACGTCGCTTCACCCTCACTATTCTCTTAAGGGAGCTTATTATTAAATCAGCTGCATTTTTATTGGAGTTCAATAATTATGAGGCCGCAAGATTAAAAAAAAAGAAAAATCGATTTTCAAAAGAAAGTGTTGATTCATTCCAGCTCCCACGCCGTCCTGGAAGGAGGATGTGACCACAACAGTTGAGAGTAAAGCAAACAGGCTATAAAATCAGCGTTCCAGCTTTCTGCGGTTTCTTTCCCTTCTCACATAAAAACACACCACTCCATTTCAAAGACAGCTTCAGTCTCAACAATGGCTTGCACATGTCAAACTGAACAGCTTTTTTAAGGTAAATTAGATGGTATCTACACACTGTAAATACCGTATGTCTAGACATATAAGCGGTAATTTCATAACTGTGCTGAATTAACGTACGCTTTCTTCCTTACAGGAATAATTGAATATGGTGACACATGAGTGGAAGCGTTAGGAGGTTTTTTCCCCTAAACAACTAAAGCATTCACTTAAATGTTATACGCTGTTAATTAAAAAAAAAAAAACTCTTATCATTTAGATTTCAAGACTGAGAAGAAATTTTAAGTGTCCATTAAAACAAAGAACAACTTCATTAACTTAAATTAGCCGTTAAGCTAGCGGTGTAGTTTTAGCTTGAAGAAAACATGAAAAGTAAGACCTCAAACCCTCATGTTCGAAAGAAAAATACAATAAAGGTTTCATTTTATAATACTGGACTTATTTTTCTACGAAGGTTTGAACTTTGCGAGTGTTTAAACAAGAGAGAAACGTGTGAAAATGTTCATGTCTGTCTGAGAAAAGTGCATAAAGTGTGTAATGTTTTTTTTATAGCCTTAAAATATCTATAATAACTGTAAAATAATTAAGCTGACTACTTCGCGGATTTCGTCTGTTGCAGGTTATTTTTGGAACGTAACTCCTGCGATAAACAAGGGACCACTGCACACATGTCCCAAAGTGCCAAACTGATGATTTACAAAAACTTTAAATGGAAGACGACATGTAGCTCGTCAGGACTGCCATAGTCTGTCAACATTTATTACATTCTTATTAAATGGACAATAACCTTGGTGTGCATTATTCATTATTATACAGTTTTGGTTTTGAACAGATAAAAAACCAAACATTTTGTAAATCATTTCATATCATTTATTACAAATATTTTAGTGACATGTTGCTGCGCAATCAGTACGAAGCTGTTAAGAGGCAAAATATTTATGTTTAAAGGATCAATGAGTACATAACACAATAGCTATCAATGATGACTTTAAAATAATGAATAGGCAGAATAGCGTTATTAAATACACTGTACCTGCTCGACACGGATCTCGTACTCCCCGTTCAGCTTTTTCCCTCGGAAATACTTGGCCCTAGATGAAATAAAAGAGAGAATTTGTAAAAGAAATGATAATAGATTTGCTTTTGATCCATATCAGATGATTTCTTTTGTTTGCATTATGCACATTTGGCATTTCTACAGTGGAATTCTGATTTCAGCCGATACTCAGAGGGTATAAATCACTATTCCAACACAAAATGATTTGTTACTATAGGTCATATGCACTGATTCCTCTCCTGCAGAATAATGTACGTGCTCTAAACACTCCTAACAGTGAAAACAACCTTAAAATATCTTTGTTTATTTGATAGAAAGAGGGCTGAAATTTCAACAGACCTTCCAAAATACCTTGAAAGTAGGCAAAATAATGACTCACATTTTCCATGATTACAGAATCTGACCTTGCGGGGCTTCAAGTAAACACAATCCCTTGGCTAAGGGTGAAAAAAAGTGCTTTTAATAAAGGCAGCACAATGAATGAGTAGCTGCGTGTTGCTTTTTCTCATGTGTTTGTGGCAGCAGTTTGTAGAGCAGGTGAAACTGCACTGCGGTTGCTACATATTGAGCACTTACTCACTAAACTAAGTTTAGAAGTCACGTGACAGTCACACGGGAAAAAAACAGGAATCATCTTGTCCTGATGTGCAGCAGTTTCCTTCAGGTCTGACACAATTAAGTTCCAGTTACCAGAAGAGTTATCTTACATCCCATCAGACTTTGTCCTGTCAGACTTGCAGAATTTAGATTTACCAAGAGGCACGTGGCTTCTGTGAGCTATTTCAAGATGTTTGTGTACAGAAAAGTGAAACGTGAACTTTTTCTCTTTGGTTAATTTGAATGTACAATGCACGGCTAAACCGGTAAAAAAAAAAAACAGTTTTAAAAAAGCCTAAAAAAAGGACACAGAGCAGCTACAATTAGGCCCATATACATTTGGACAGAGACAACTTTTTTCTCATTTTCGTTCTGTACATGACCACAAAGAATTTTAAATGAAACAACTAAGATGCCGTTGACTTCCAGCTTTAATCCAGTGGGTTAAACAAAAGATAAACATGTGAGGAACTAAAACATTTTTCAACACAATCCCTTTATTTCAGGGCCCGAAAGTAATAACTGAAAATAAAATGTTCGTTTCTAATACTTGGTTGAAAACTCTTTGCCCGCAATGACAGCCTGAAGTCTTGAACTCATGGACATCACCAGACGCTGGCTTTCCTTCTTTTTAATGCTCGAGCAGGCTTTGACTGCAGCGGCGTTCAGTTGCTGTTTGTTTGCCTTTCTGTCTGAAGTTTAGACTTCAACAAGTGAAATGCATGCTGGGTCGAGATCAGGTGACTTTCTTGGAATATTCCACTGCTTTGCTTTAATAAACTCCTGGGTTGCTTTGGCTGTATGTCTAGGATCACTGTCCTTCTGTATTATGAGACACTCCTCAATCAATTTGCTGCATTTAGCTGGATTTGAGCAGACAGTCTGTCTCCGAACGCTTCAGAGTTCATTCGGCTGCTTCTGTCTTGTGTCACATCATCAGTAAACACTCGTGTCCCAGTGCCACTGGCAGCCATGCACGCCCAAACCATCACACTACCTCTGGTATGTTTTACAAATGATGTGGTATCCTTTGGATCATGAGCTGCCTTCTCCAAACTTTTACTTGCCATCATTCTGACAGAGGTCTTGCTTTCATCTGTCCAAAGAATGCTTTTGCAGAACTGTGCTGGCTTTTTTCTGTTCTTGAGGCTTATGAGTGCCTTCCAGTGAACCCTCTGTATTTACTTTCATGCAGTCTTCTCTTTATTGTAGATTTGGATATCAATACGCAGACTCCTGGAGAGTGTTGTTCACTTGGTTGGCTGTTCTGAGGGGGTTTATCTGCTTTGATCATCCGCTGCTGTTTTCTTCTGTGGACATCCAGGTCTTTTTGCACCGAGTTCACCAGCGCTTCCCTTGAGTCTCAGGATTTACCAAAGTGTAGATTTTGCCAATCCAGCTATTCTAGCCATTTCTTGGATGTTTTTTTTTTCTCTTTTTGCAGGTTAAGGACGACTTATTTCACCTGCGTGGAGAGCTCCTTTAGCTGCATGTTTTTCACAACAAAAATCTTCACACCTCAAATCAACTCCAGACCTTTTATCTGTTTAATTGATAATGGCATATAATAACAAAGGAACACCTACCCATGAAATAGCCTTTGAGTCAGTTGATCCAATTACATTTGGTCCCTTTAAAAAGAGGGTGGCACATGTTCAGGATCTGAAACTCCCAAACTTTTGATCCAATTTGAATCTGGAGACCCGCAAATGAAAGCTAAGCGTCTACACATTATGTCCATGTCAATTATAAAACTGTAATTGGAATATGTTTCCATCCATCCGGCTGTTTCAGTCTATTCATTTGGTGGACTGACCCAACACCTGCCACAGTGTCAACAACATCATGCTCTAGTTTTATTGTATACTGAGACTTTCATAGTATCAACTTATCTATGACTACATTAATGTGAATAAAAATACGTCCAGTTTGTCTTGCATATATAATTGCCCAGTGCATGTTGGGTAATGATATATGGCGAATATAACTGAAGAGAGGGTTTCTCGCAATCATTTGCAACAACCTTACAGTTATTAAAGTATTTAACGATACACAACTCAAAATAAGAGCACCATTATCTGATATAAGTCAGCTCTCCTTTCTTAAGCGTAGATCTTTGGTTATTGTTTTTGTTTTATAGCTGCAGGTGACGCTGCTGAACTCTCAGATGTGGGACAGTGAACAATCTGTCAAAGGCTCCGGGCTGGACCCTTGAGGAGCTGAGGATCTGGGCTACATGCTACAGGCCTTCTGTTACTGGGACGGGCTTTCCAACCTCCTCAGACTGAAACACATTTCCCTTTTTGCAACATTTTTTTTTCTCTTCCACCAAACAGAAAGCCTCTTTCCTCTTCTGCCTGTCCGCCTTCTTTTGTTTTTCATCTGCCCACATGTGTCCTTTTAGCTCCATTCATTAATGTTCATTACAGTCACTGAGGAGGATCTTTTTTCCTAACATCTCCCAGCTGTTGGGCTTGATAGTTTTGGGTCCCAAGCCGTCTCATTCTCTGTAATTGTGGAAGCTGGGATTCTTCATGACTGACCTACATACTAGACAGGCAATGCCCCCTGGCAGTCAGGACCACCGCTGCCTCAGAGCGGGAGGCATGCTGAATGGCCCAAACAAAAACAAAAAAAGCCCGGTATATGTTTAAGGTATTGCAAAACATTTAATAATAATAATAATAATAATAATATTAATGGATTGCATTTATATAGCGCTTTTCAGGGCCCTCAAAGCGCTGTACAATTCCAATATTCATTCACTGGTTTAATTTACATCAATTTCATTTACAGACCACTGGGCTCTGGGGTTTGAATGAGTGTTTTAGATGTGATCACATGTAGAAGCACTGCACAGAGGCCTGGGCTTTCCATCCCTCGGTCGTGCATACGCCCACTACATAAACACCACGAGGCTTAACGACTTCTTTTATTTTTGTAACCATGAGAATAAGTTACTTCTTTTTGTGTACCACTCATAGAAGGCGTATGAGTCATGCATGTGTTATCGCTGCTTTTATTAGGAGGAACTCCATCAGAGCTGATGATGTGCTAATACCGCTCTGTTTTTAAAGGAGATTTTCTATAGTGGCCTCATATTTTTACAAGCAGATAAAAATTTAAAATGTGCTGGTTTAGCTCGTTTAAAAAAAAAAAAAAAAAAAAAGAAGGTTGTAGCTGGTGTTGTTTTCACCATTCGATTGTGCACATGTGTGCGGCGAGGGCAAACATGGGCCACTGGAGACATCCGCTGTAGGAGGGACTCCCACAAAGGCGCAATAGGGATGCATAACAAGACCATCACAATAGCTTAAGCTTTAAACCTGCAAATAGTGATTTCTTTAGCCACTTGGAGACAGCAGAATATAGATGTCAGTAGCGTCACATCTGCTGTAACACTATGTCCAAGGCAGCTATGTGAACTTTTTTAGAAGTAAAAATAAAAATGGAACTATAAAAAGTTATCTGGATTAGAAAAAGCCTGCCAAGATCAGATTGTGCCTCTCTGCACACAGAAAGAACATCCGCTGTGATCAGCACTATCAAGTATCAAACAGGTGAATGATCAGAGAGCAAAGGCCACACCCATCTTAGTGGGCACAGATGATCAGCCATGTGTGCTTCAACAAAAATGTCAGTCTAGGAACAATGGCTTTAAATTAAAGTAGCATTCTTCATTCAGACATAGGTTACATATATGTTTGTGTTCTTCACAGTTCATTCAGACGTTGAGGGAATGAGTTTTCTTTGTGGCTATTTTTTGAAAGTTACTTTGATGATTTGAAAGGCCACCTTGTGGGAAATGCACCCATACAAACTTATTAAACTGCAGCTGAAAGACTGTGACCTCTCTGAAGTGAAGTACATGGTTTCATTTGATGATAGCGCCTCATACAACTGTTTTGCTGTGTCTGGGAAATTTATTCTAAGTAATTCTTGGAGGAAATGAGTTTCCTTCGAAGGATGGCTGGGCTCTCTTGGAGGTAGGGTGACGAGCTCAGTTATTCCAGAATGACTCTGAGCCGCTGGTCTTCCACCACGAGCCAGTTCAGGTGGTTCGGGCATCTGACTAGTACGCCTCCTGGAAGCTTCCTAGGTGAGGTATTTTGGACATATCCTACTGGGAGGAGGCCCCAGACTCCCCGGAGAGAATATATCTCTCAGCTGGCCTGGAATTGACTCTGTGTCCCCCGGGATAAGCTAGAAGAGGTGGAACTGGTGAGGGAAGTCTGGGCTTCTCAATGTGCTGGCCCCTGGACTCAAAGGGGGCGGGTGGATGGATGGGTGGGTGGATAGATGGATGCATGGATGGTATTATTTTACGTTACAGCTACACATACAGCTCTGTTGTATGTTGAGATCATGGATGGATCCTGTTTTTGTTTTATGCAGCAGGTTTGTAATAAACTCAGAAAAAAACACTACAAATAACTGAAGCACCAAACTCACATAATCTCCTGTTAATGTGTCATCAACAGCTGGATTGTGGCAATTACTGGTGAGTCGCAACTCCACTTCACCACTCATTTTTAATCTGTAATAGAAGTGTAACTGTAGCTCCACTGGGCTGCAGGTTGTGGCAGCAACAGTCTAAGACCCTCCCTGGACACCTTCTCCAGCTTTTCCAAGGCATTCATAAAAAATAAATGATGGCAACGCAAAGTGGGCGGGATCTGCAACAAACTTTATAGGCAAGCAACTGAGGATACCAATGAGAGTGAAAAATACTGTTGATTGGCATATGACCTGCATTTAATCATTTATTATCATTACTCTCTGGCTCTTTTGTCCTCCCTCGCTCCCCTCTAGGTTTCTTCCTGTTAAAATGGAGTTTTTTTGTCCCACTGTTGCCAAAGTGCTTGCTCATAGAGGATCAACTGAATTTTGGAATTTTCTCTATATTACTGTAAGCCTTTACAATATTGTATTGTAGGCTCTCTAGGGCTGCTCAATTAATTGAATTTTAATCTCGATTACGATCTGGGCTTTCAACGATCATTAAAAATGACTGAGCCGATTATTAGCCCCTCCCTCGTGCTTTACTCTCACGCTGCTCCGTGTGGCAAATCAAGCGCACCTCTCTGCATTTCGAACACGGGTCACAACAATTAAGAGGACCCGAGGGAAGCTCGGAAAGCTAAGCAGAAGTTATTTGGAGAGGAGAGTGACTGCTGTTGGTTGAAAAGAGAGGTAAAACAAACTTCAGTGGTGTGGAAACATTATGGGTTCGCGGAGTCAGACGTGGATCAAGTAGACACAGTGTGTAAACTTTGCAACAGTGTCATAGCTGCACCACAGAGCAACACTGCAAAGTTCACTAAACATAGATGTTTACATTTTTCATTTATTTTTTATATTGCAAACATTTGCACTGTTATCAGTATTTGCACACTATTTTATATTATTTTTTGACAATCTTTAAAGTCATTATTCAACACATTGTTATTGTTAAATAAATATCGTCAAATAATCGAGATCGCAATTTCAGTGAAAATAATCGTGATTATCATTTTTGCCATAATCGAGCAGCCCTAAGGCTCTCTATCTTACAATATAAAGCACCTTGAGGTGACTGTTGTGATTGGGCGGTATATAAATAACTTGAATTGACCTGCTAGTAAATACAGTAGAAGGTCGCCTAGGCAACCAGAGCCTGGAATGTCTGCAAGCAACCAGCTGGCAGCTGCAAAACGATCGCTGCCAGTATGTACGCAGCTTAAACCAGCACAGAGATGCAACCCTGCAAGTATTGTCATGGGTCTGCCCCGGGGCTTCCTCATGCCCAAAACACTTCACTTAGTAGACGTCCAGGAGGCTGAGGAAGCATCTCACCTGACTACTTTTGATGTGGATGGGGCAGCAATCCCTCCCATATAATCGCCCCCATCACCCTCTCTCTAAGGGTGAAGCCAGACATCCTTTGGAGGAAGGTCATTTCTGTCACTTGTACCTGCCGTCTCATTCTTTTGGTCACTACCCAGAGCTGGTGGCGATAGCTGAGGGTGGGACATAGACTGACTGAATCGAGTGGAGTGGCCGTCGTGGCCTCCAGTAAGTTGAAACACAGAAAGTGTGCCATCTGCATTTACT
This sequence comes from Maylandia zebra, assembly GCF_041146795.1. Lineage (NCBI taxonomy): Eukaryota > Metazoa > Chordata > Actinopteri > Cichliformes > Cichlidae > Maylandia > Maylandia zebra. Next base: position 37,575,687 of record NC_135183.1, on the reverse strand, counting down.
GTGAGGTTTATGTACCAGAGCTGATGCTGAAAGTAGAAACGTTCTGATGGTCACATTTTGCCGTGTATGCAGAAAAAAATGTAAATGTATTTGTCTTTTTTATAAAGGAGTGACTGCGAGGCTTTGCCTCTGATTACTAATCTCAGAGACTGAAAGCAGGTGAGCGACTTCACGCTTCTTTTCTCATGTTGTTAATTTTTAGAGAATTCTCCAAAATAAACGTGCCTGTTTTGTAAGGTGCGCACTTTAAAGGGTTTTTTCCCCAGAAATCTGTATCTAAACGTGATCAAATAAAATGAATCAAACTGTCTGGGACGTTTTTATCTGGACCTTTTAGCACTAAACGTTCCAAAAGTAAATTACTGTCTTTACCCTTTGAGTGCTTTATAAACCCAGTGGCCTTCTAATGAATTCATTTTGCACTTTCTGAACTCTTTGTGAGACAAAGCATAGATTAACAAATGCAGCGAGAGGATGTTTAGCTTTTTTTGTGCCAGTGTGTGGCCTCTGTGCTTCTTCTGCAGACAAAACAGAAAATTTTAATCTTCTTCATGTGGTTCGAGATGACCAGGGGATGTCAATAGTACTGGGCTACTCTAGAAGAAGTAAGCAGTATGCCAGCGTGGGGCTGAATTGAGCAATCAGATGCTCATATCATTCAGAACACAAAGCAAACAGACTGACAGCTACTTGGCCCGTCGTCTTACGAGTCACCCTGAAAGAGAGGCAGCGGGAGAGGCAGAAAAGGAAGGATTGTTGGTGGTTGCGGTGATGCTCTCAGTGCTGTGTACTGCTATTGTGCATGAGTCATTGCTGGAGGCCAAGTCTGTCAGGACAGAGCAGGGTTTCCCCAGAGACCCCAGCCTCTCTGCTGGAATGCCCAGGAGGAAATTCAGCCCCGGGGGGGAAAGGATAGATCAACGGACACCCGATATGTTCACAGCGCTCTCGAGTCAGGGCTGCTCAGAAAGACTGGACAAGCTATTGAGCAACCTGTCTGAAATCACAGCACAAGTTCTGGTGTTCCTACTACACTCAGAGATAGCTTCACTATGTTCCTGCACAACCCAATGAAAACTACAGTTTCATTTCATTTATGGACCACATGATTGTATACAAACGGGCTGGATGAATGACATGAATGAATTTTTTGTTTGTTTGTTTGTTTTCCAACAAGAACAATCAGGTTCGGGCAGCAGAGTAAAGCAGCTGTTGTGGAAATCACATATTCCTTTGCCTGCCTCAGTCACTTTGTTTAGTTCGGTTCAAAGATTGATGGCCGATGATCAGGGCAATCGGTTCCCCTTTTCCCAACTGTACATAAACACATCGCTGTCCAGCAGTAATTCAGTAAGAAAAGCTGCAAGTGAATTCATCGTTTTTCATGCAGCCTGACAATCTGCGCTGGTTGTGTTTAGTTGGGTTTCTAGCCAAAGCTATTTTCACTCAAGTACAAAATTATTTGGATTTTCACCAGTAAACATGTAATCTTTCAATTTTTCCAGCCAATACCAACCTGTAGCTAAGGCCAGGAGCTTTGGGTTATGATAGACGGTATGAGATATCAGATCCAAAAGGCCACAAAGCCTTTTTCTCCCTGGGACAGGAGTGTCCAACTCCAGGCCCCGAGGGCCGGTGTCCTGCAGGTATTAGATGTGTCCTTGATCCAACACAGCTGGTTTAAATGGCTAAATGACCTCCTCAACATGTCTTGAAGTTCTCCAGAGGCCAGGTAATGAACTAATCATTTGATTCAGGTGTGTTGACCCAGGGTGAGATCTAAAACCTGCAGGACACTGGCCCTCGAGGCCTGGAGTTGGACACCCCTGTCCTAGGGCGTCTGGACCAAACCAACTGAATTGGTTATAACGTCTCACTGAGAAACCTCTGGGGTGTTTTCTAGGCACAACAAGCTGAAGGGAAACTTTAAAGTAGGCCCAGTCTACTGGAGATATTACACATCTTAACTGTCCTGGGATCATTTTGCAATCCCCCATCAGAAATTGGAAAATGGAGTAAGCAAAGGAAAGTGGATGGATGGCCATATACCTGCTGAATGTCTGTCAAAGAGCTAAAGTTGTGTTTTTTTTAGCAATCGCACTTCTTCCATGCAAAAAACATTACGTTAGCGTCTAAACTTGTGACCATATATAGAATAAGCTCAATTTTTACTATGTAAATACATGAAAACCACATTGCATCTATTTAGAACGCGATGTTGAAAGACCATTGGACTCCTGGGGCTTAAAAAAAATCAAGAGTACATCATGAGTCAATAAAGGGTCATAAAGCCAATCATAAACCTCGCCAACACAATTGGAACTCTTATCTTCACTTTGTCATTTGAGCAACCTAAAGATTTCAACAGCAAAGCAGCACACAATACATCACTTTCCCAACGGTTATAAATGAAATCCAGCGACAAGGTTTAGTTGAAGACATGTTGCAAAAAGAGCAGCCAAATTTTTTCCCCCTCAATCTGCATCTGAGAGTCGAGCGTTAACTGTTCAACTGCTGGCTGAAGTGGCTCAAGTCTCAAGTCGACAGCCACCTCCTGAGCTGATCTTGTGGACATTCACAGTCACCACTTCAGTGCTGGTTCAGTTTTATTGTTAGCAGCAGCACCATGACTGACACTCTTAAAGCTGCCATTGGTCAATGATAACATGCAAACATACCAGAGAGGAGCTGGAGATGAACATTTATAATCTCCTGTAACAGTTGTCTTTACTCTCAGGACATCCATCAAGCAAATTCAAGCTTCAAATCAGGGATGTCAAGCTCATGTTACATGCCTCATGCAGCCCACTTTGATCTTAATCGATGAAACTCCTTTCTCTCAGTGTAAATAAGTTTAACTAACCCCTGAGATATCTTATCATAAGAAAAAGATGCAATTTCAAAGGTACATCTACACAATGAAGAAATCCTGCTGCAGTAAATGAAAGATCTGTCGGTCCAAAGTCCAAAATTTCCTTCACATTTCCAAAGTCATCCAGTGGCCCAAATTGGAGTTTTTGCCTGGCCAATTCAGGCCCCCAGGCCTCATGTTTGACACGACTAGTCCAACAACAGTATCAGTTTCCATGGATGTGATGTTGTTCAGGCAGCTTTGGAGCCAATTTTAGGTATATTCACTAACAATGGACATCAGTGATAACAGTCCAAAGTGTTAAGTGAATCTAAAAAAAAACTTCTTGAATTGGATATTAATTAATTACTGCTTTCAGTCTGTTATCTAAATGGAAAAGACATGACCTTCATCTCTAGAGATAACACTGGTTTGAAATGAAATCAAAGTGATAAGTGATGATGTAAAGACTAATACTCTGAGAACATCTGTAGGCTCAAACGCTACAAGACTGCAAGAGGAAGTGCTTCAGATAAAATTTATAGTCTATCAGATAACTCCATCTGCTGGTCAAAGCTCATCACTCCTACATAGAAACATTGAAGCGTCAAGGGAAATGATAAGCAGCCGTCTATGAGGCTTTAAGTAAGCTACAGTGCCACCCAGTGGTTAACTCAGGAACAGTTCTACATTTAACAGCGTTTAACAGCAGCTTGACACGCTTTAAATTCAGCAGTTAAAAGCAATATCATGTTTTCCTGCTCTATTTCCTCACACTGAACGAGACTCTTTGCCCTGTGAAGTGACATCCATGGACATTTGCATTGATAACCAACAGGAACAGTCTCTTTGTCTCCTACCTCTGAAGACATCCTAGAGTAGACAGAAATGCAGTTTCCTCTCAGAGCACTTAAATTGCACAATTCTGAAAAGTTATTGCAGAAAATGTGCCAAAAATAAAGCAGTGCCTACCAATATTTAAAAAAATAATGTGTTATTAAAATGTTGCTTGGAAGCTTTCCCCCAGGGATCAATAAAGTATTCTGATTCTGATTAAGTAAATCCCTTTTATCAAATTGAGGGTGGCTGGGTATGTGAGGTCTCCTGGCCAGGTCGCCAGTCTGTTGCAATGTTTAAAAAGATGTAAGAAATGATTAAAAAAATGATGTGTTTCTACATCTCACGTGTGTAGGTGTTATGCTGTTTTGCTTAAGGCTTCAAAGCAAGCTGTGGCATCACAGAAATCCTGCTTGTGCTTAAAATGTGGGCCCTAAACTCAGCACTGTCGTGTCAAACTGTGCAGAAAAAAGCTCAAACTTTGAATAAAAGCTGCAACCAATAAATGACAATAAGCAAAGCGAAACTATGGAGCATAGATGGACACCTGGACTTCAAAATTGCAATCCATCACACATAATCTAACCCACTACAACAGTGCCGCAAGCTATTTTGACAGAGTTAACTCATATGATCAAAGTTTGAATACTAAAATCTCGTTTGAAGGTAAGGTTTCGTTACCCTGGATTGCTTTATATTGCTCAGATGTTCCTGTTGCTGCAAAAGCTCACAAAAAAAAAATCAATAAATCAACCGCACTTTAAAAAAAAAACTTCCATTCTTCTCTCTTTATTTAACTAACAGAGTTGGTGATTTAAAAAAAAAAAAAAAGCCGCTGTTCTCTCAAAGAGTGAGGATGCTCCATCTGAGTGGCTGAGTGAGCTTTTGTGCCTCAGAGGGTGGATGATCCCCTGACGACTCATTTCAAAAACACCAGGGTGTGAAAAGAAATGGGTCCTCTTGGGATTGCAGCTTAAGGAAAAGAGGCCACCCGGCTTTGCGGGAAATTGAGAGCAATCTTGGTGCTTTTGACACGGCTGTCAGTGGGGCGCTTTAATTTAGGGATCATTTTTAGACTCCTGCCTGATCTCCTAGTAGAGGATGCCTCCGCACATAATGATCCCTACTAATTCTGTGGGTGCAGCTTGAGCGGCTGGAAATGGCTAATAACAGCCCAGCTGAGGTCGGTCTACCAGCAAATGTCAGGCAACAGAATAACAATTCATGAAATGGATGAGTGGTTTATTGATTCCGTAAGACAAACACGATAAACTGGCTGCTGCGTGTCTTCACTGCAGCTCAGGAAATCAATTCCTCCGGCGTTGGGAGTAAAAGGCAGCTGAAGTCGGCTTCAAAAATTCATGTATGGGCTGTCAGCGAAAGAAGAGCTCATTTCTTCTGATTAAATCACTTTTTTTTCCTGTCACATTCCATCGTTCCTTTTCCTTGTTACCATGACAATTTTAATTCCAGCAAAGAACGCTAATGCAAACGCCGGCTAAGACCAAGGACGTACAAATCTATCATAAACAATAACACATCTCACTTCATTCAAACTGAAGCACAAGAATGTTTTCCATTTGGCAGGAGAGTAGAAGGAGAAATACAAGCTATCAAAGTTGACCTTTTTTTAATCTTAGCAATATCTTCTTTTTAGATGCTAAAGATTTTGGTGGCTAATTAGCTTACTGACAATGAGATGTTTTGAAAGTAGCATCTTAAAGGAATACAGATGTTTTTCTAAATACACCTACGTGCTTCCAGACAAGAGTGTCGGATTAGTACTACTGTTAACATCATAGCATTAAAAGTATGGAACCGGAGCTAGAAGTAGATAGCCTAACTTAGCATAAACATTAGAAACAGTTAGCCTAGCACTTTTCAGAATTACTTGAATTATATGAACTACAGCAACAAAAACAATACACGGCAAGAAATTGTCACTTTATATTTTACTTATATATTTATATTTATGTATTTCTTTATGAATAAAAACTATATTTTGTCAGTTTGCAATGCTATGCTAGCTGTTTCTTATCTTCATTTTACTCTAATGCCAACTTAGTCCAGCTTCACTCTTACATCCATGACAGCAGTCCTGTTTTACAAAGTATGTACACCTTTTCTGTAATTATATACATTTTAAAAACATGCTAATTTATAGTTTAATAATCAAACAGTCAATGTAAAGAAGCCTTATATCAGGGTAAACTCACTGAACATTTTATGTCTTCAAGGTGTAGACTTGCTTTTAGAAGGTCTGGTGATGTATCAAAGAAGTTCACTCTTAAGTTTAATTTGCCATGTCCCACTTATACTACTACACTTTATACAGCAGTAAGAAGGTTACTTCCACTTAACTGCTCATTGGTTTTTGTGATCCGCTGTGGAAATTTTAAGGGAAGCACGACTGTAAATGACATGGAAGAGTTCTAGTACTCTGACAAACAAATCAGTCACACTTCAGTTCATTATTTGCTGGAACTTGAAGTGATCTCAGATGAGTCATTTCAGACTTCAGAGAGCAAGCACTGTGATGTGAAATGTTTTCTGCTCAAATATAAACCCACACTTGTGCTACTACATTAAAAGGCTTCTGCTCACCAGTCTGTGTGCTGATCATCAATCACCAGCAGGATCTTAGGCTTGCGTATCACAGGCTTGGCCGGCTGAACACCTCCTGCAGAGGCGCCTTCAGCAGCCGCCGCTGCCGCTGCTGACTTAGCATGCGCGGCAGCCGCCACATTCTGGGCCATCTGTGCACTCTTCACCACGCTGGAGAAGGAGCTGAGGAAGCTCCCTGAGCCTGAGGCCGGACCAGAGGCTGAGCCAGAGGATACGCCCGAGGCTTGAGGCTGGCTTGGGACGCTCGGGGGCTGCCGCCTCTCTGTGGCTGGGGAGGCAGGAGAAGAAGTTGATGAGCCTGGCGGGGTCGGCCTCTGCAGATCCATCATGTAGCCGTTGGGGAGGTTGGCCACAAAGCTGCTGTCTGACAGGCGCCGGCGAAGGTAGTTCATGGTGATGGGCTGGTGGGTCAGTCAGGCCAGAGGTGAGAGGGAAGAACGCCTGTAGTCCTGAAAAAGAAGAGAAGATTCAAAACACAAGAAGCGAGCTCAGGCTCACTTTTTAGTGCTGTCTATGGCTGATGTTGTGCTAGTCCAACATACAAGCTACACCAATCTCTGATGGGGTGGTTGTCTCTTTGGTCGCATTCTGAATTGACGTATTCACAGAAAATCCCCCAGTGCTACAGAAGCATTTTAACTTCTTCTGGGTAATTGCTTGCAGCCAGCAAAATTAATGTTTTGATTCAGACTAACTGCTCTAATCAGCCATGTTTCCTGCTCCAGCAGGCAGCTAATCAAGCAAAAACAGCTCTGATAAAAATGTACAAAATGAGTTTATCACACAATTAGCAACTAGATGATGATCATGATGGAGGATGTACTAAACCACAGTGACAATGATAGTCATGGCACAGAGAACTGTTTGGTGCTTCCCCACACTGAGCAAACAGGGTCACAACAGAACAACATAGGTTCAAACCCCCTCTCTCAAAATGAGAGCACATTAACAGAAGGATGCAAACTTGACTGCAGCTCCTCCAATGGCAACTTGAGGTTTGCTCCTAAATGAAGTCAAACTCAACAGACTCTTATGTTAAAATGCACAATTTTAACCAGGAATATAACTTTTCTTTCCCTTCCTCGTCTAATCGTATTTCTCTGTCTTTAACTTCCAATATAAAGCACCATGAGGTGACAGTTTGGTGCTTCACAGATAGAATTGATGAAAGGGTGAGTGAGATTTGTAGTAGAAAGTGCTTTGGGCAATCTATTAGAGTGGAAAAGCACTATGTAAGTACCAGTCCATTTACCATGTATTTAATTATTCTAGTCATTTAGCTTTATACGTATCTATCAATAGCGGACTATCTCGTGAGCGTCCTGAAGCTTTGGTATAAAGATTAAAAAAAAAAAAAAAAAAAAAAAAAAAAAAAAAAAAAAAACAGGAAATGCTTTCTCGAGATTAGTTCTGATAATATATCAGTAGTGTGTTTACAGTAATCCAGATGATAAGACACTGAAAAAGCTGTCAGGCTATGAATTGTTTAACACAGCCTAAAGTGAGTAAAAGATTATCAGCAGTATCTATGGAGAGTTTGAGTTAGTTCACTGAGCAGACTACAGTATATGGCATGTAAGCATCAGGATTAGATGCTGAGGGCACAGATGAATCTGATCCAATATTTAACAATATGATGCTTTTCTACTTTTCCATGTTCACACTAATCAGCGTCAGACCTCAGGCAAAATGAACCACGGATGGAAAGCAGTGTCACATCGATGAGGATGAAAAACTAGAGCTGTTATTACTGTGACACTTCAAAGTTGTTCCACTGTGATTTTCTTTTTTCTTATAACAGCTACGAATCTGTTAAACCCGATTTGCATAAGATCGAGTTACCCATGCCGGGTGGGACAGAAACCGCTGGCAAATAATTCAGCGACGCAGCCGTGATGATGCAAAGTTGGAGGAGATTCATAGCTCATTTCTTTGTAAAGCAGACAAGTCAGTTGGAAAAAAACAGTTATATAACACATGGAACCCAGCGAGGCAGAGGAGAGACATTCAGGCAGATTAGCCATCAAACTGCAGTGAAGCACGCACGCAAGCGGAGAGGAAAAGAAACCCCTAAACCTGATTAAAACTAGGCTGCTCCCACTATAAATGGAGCTTAGATTAGATAAAAGTGCATTTCTTATTGTGGCGTCTTGTCTCAGGCGGATGCGCCCAGTGTTTGTGGCTGTGTTTTTGCAGAGGAGGAGAACCTGACAAGCCTGCAGACATAAGAGAAGGATGTGGAGCAAATGTTACATCTTGACAAGTTACTGTAGTCAGGTTATCGCCAAGAGGAAGCTTTCTGTGAAACTTGCAGCTGTTGCCTGATATTGCGAGGCAAGAAACTGAAGTGAGACCTGAGCTGCACAGAAGCTGAACCGTACTATTCTGCTTAGCAGCAGCACAGTTACAGCTGTTAGCAGTGTGATAAAGCGCCACTGGATCTCTCCTGACAGAACACTGAGCTCAGTGACGAGTAAGGCCCTATTAATATCACTCAGGTTACATGAATTATTACAAAATCTAAATACAGCATAGTGTCCACAACGACCTGATCGTTTTCATCCTAAGGTAAGAGTTGCACTCTTAACTCAAAACGTTCATTGCATCATCTGGCCATCCGGCAAATTAAACTACAGCATTCACCATCCACTTAGCTCTAATTCAGTCTTCACTAGGTCCCGAGAAAAAGATCGGGCCCTTAATCTGCTAATTATGCTCCCCCGCTAGTGACTAACTTTCACCTTATTGCTGTTTGCTGCTGGGCAAATGGCATACAGTGATGTTATCATGGCTCCCTGCTAGAGAAGCTGCTGAGAGTGAGAACAGTGACAATGAAGGTCGAAAACTAAAATTAGCTATAAAAGTTTCAGAAGTTCTCCACAAAAGTGTGTGAAGCTGTAAAATATATTTGACTTTTTTCATATTACACAAAACTGAAAGATTGTTAGTGTAAAAATATTGATTTTTTTTTTCCATAGACATTTAAAAAGTGTCTCACTGTAAAGCAGTTTTTAAACATATGGTACTGAAGGAACCCCATTTCCTACAAAATACTGGAATACTGAATAAAATATAAATAAAAACAAAATCATAAATCTATCAATCTTTCATTCACAGTAGAACATAGAAAACATATCAAGTGTTTAAACTGAGAAGAATGCTTTGCAACTAATTTGGTTAAATGGCAACAGGGAAGTTTTCCCAGAAATAAAGACGAGCTGAGGTTTATCAATTTGCAAAAAAAACCCTTCATCTACAAATTGTGGAACAATTTCAGAACGTTCCTCAACATAAAACTGAGAAGACTTTGAATAGCTCATCATCTACAGGTGTTAGGGTGCCTGGGCCTCGACCCAGTGTTTTGTGTGTTTGCTTCTTTCATTTTGTTTATTTGATTATATTCTAGCTTTCTTTGTCTAATGCGTTACAGGACTGTTCTAAGTTTAGGTTCTCTGTGTGTTTATGTTAGAGTTTTAGTCTTCTGGTTTCTGTCTGTGTTCCAGAGTTGCTGTCTCCCCTGTTGGCTGTATCCTCTTGTCCGTGTCTCTGTGTTATGTTTCCTGTTTTACTTTGAAAGTCTGCGTCTCATATTAATGTATCTGATTTTGCTTCCCTTGTCTCGTTAGCCCTGATTTGTTCCAGCTGTGTTTCCCTCCTGTCTCCCATGCCCTGATTGCTCCCTCTGTGTATTTAAGCCCTGTGTTTTGGTTGGTCTGTGTGGTGATCGACCCGCATTCTCGGCTGCAGCCAGTTGACAGCTTTCTCAGAGAAGGCCTTGTATATTTCACCAAGACGATGCTAACTGAACTAGCCTGTCTGCAGTCCACACTGATAACCAACTGAAATCATTTAGAGTATCATGAACCAAAACTTAAGACCTCCTCAGTTCCCAGAAGTTTACAGACTTTTTGAAGATGTGTTGCTGACATCAAAATAACATGAGTTAATGGTATATTTTCTCAGTTTAAACATTTTATATATTTTCTGTGTTCTGTTATGAATAAAATATGGCTTTATGACATTTGCAAAATCAATGCTTTCGGTTTTCGATTACATTTTACGACGCCTTCAACTTTTTGGGAAATGGGTTTTTATAAAATATGGACATTTTTAAAGCCTTGAATGTGTTTTTTCTTTTTTTACCTGATGCCATCTTGGTATTTTGAAATATTTTTGATTGCATTAGGACGAGAGGGTGAAGAAGTAAGTAATGGGACATTTCTAACATTTCTAGATTTAAAGCATCGCTAGCCAAGGTACCTAATGCTAGCTACCTTGGCTAGCAATGTGAATTGTAGAGACACAAATATATGCTATGCATTGCTAACATATAAAAGTCTCTCTAGCAACATAGATAACTAAAGTACAGGGTTTGGGGAAGGATAGTAGTATAACTAAAAAGACAGAAATACACACAAGCACCAACACACTAGCTCAATGACTTCTTGTGTGAGGCTGGAAATATTCAAGTCAAAGGCCATAAATAGCATTTAATATAACAACTGATTGAATTTGGAGCCACTGGAAGGACTTGTCCTGAATAAAACATTAGCATTCTGCTAATCAGTTCAGGATTTCCACCTTATGATGCCTAGCTGATAGTACCCTCAACAACTACACCCTTAATCGTGCAGAACTTTAGGCTTTGACAGTGGGAGTGAAAAACTTCCTTTTAAAAGGAAGAAAGTGGGGAAGTGGCGCATGCACACTGGCTTTGTTTTCAGCATCAAAGTCTGCGGCTTGAGACTGATACACATTTACTCTCTATCAATATACAGCAGCATGATGTTATATCTAGGATGGAATCATGGTCAACAGTGTGCTTTCTTTATGACAGTCATAAAAATACTGAATATTATGAGATTAAGACTTTATTACTTGAATTTAGGGGTTGTTGCCCAGGAGTTTATTCTGGATTAGGATCCCAGTTGTCAGTAGGAACAGCAAAACAGGAGCTGTAATAAGCTTTGCAGCAGTTAAGCTTAACAGTGTATCCTACCACCGAGTGATGAGCATCCCCCCATGGAATTATGCTAATATGTCAACCACTGCAAAGTTTATACAATGCAAATAAGACATTACAGTAAAAAGAAACAGCAAAAGCAGGAGCTAGAAAATCGACAGAATAAAGAGAACAGCAAACTGTAGCAATTACAGGCATAGATTTACTGACTGGCAGCTCTGTCCTCTTTGTGACGACTTGATCTCATTGAAAAGACGAAAATTACTATCTTTACACTTGTGGCACATTTCTACTTTTTCAACCACCCCCTCAGCAAAGTTTCCTCTGTGCCTCAAGTTTTAAAAGCCTTAAAGCTTTTTCCTCATCGTTCTCTCAGCAGTATACCCGCACACTGTTACCCCTGAACAGGTGGCAACACTGCTCATGGGACTCTAGCAGGAAGTAGCAGAAACAGGGTCAATCGCTGGTTACTGCGGCAAAGCCTGAGTTTATACTGAAATATCCAAACATTCAAAAGCTTGAATAATCCTCAGTTGAAATAGACGATAGCAGCAAAAATCAGCTCAGCAATAATCACAGGCTTAGCTGCTAATGAAGGGGAAGGAGGACGATAATGCCACACCATACTCTGGACCCCCGCTGATGTACAGCGTGCGTTTTTCTATATTTAAAAATCTCGAAATTGACGAGGAGAGAGTGCGGCAGACCCAGCAGCCTTCCTTCCTGTTCTTTCCTCCTTCACATCCAGTCTGTGAATCTGTTACATCTAGCACATAATCTGAACGCCTCTTCTGTGAATTTACACACCAAAGCCTGATAGAAGTGTTGACTGAGTGGTGGAAGACATGCAGCAGTGCCACGTCGTCTTCTTTGACCACTCCACAGGCCTACAGGAAGTTAAGAGCACGTGCCATATATTCACACCGTGCCATAAAGACTACTTGCTCCCCGCTAAGGTTTTCAAGTGCCTGCCTCTCCTAAATGACAAAGTGTGGAAACCTAAACTGTGTGTTATCTAAGACCCTAACTGCTCTTAACTTCCTTCTTAAGGCTCTTACGGGAGCGTACAGCGCCCCTCACACCCCAAAGCCAAACATGAACACACGGACAGATATTGTCTGCTAAACTGGAACGAGCTTACAGGGATCAGTGCTCATCTCCCCAGTGTGCAGCGTGTCACCACGAGCAGTCGAACAAGGTTTTAATTATTCATGACAGTCTGAGGTGAGTGGCTGGGGGTTGTAACGAGAGAGCAAAGCATAGCTGCTTGGACTCGAGTCTGAAATTAAAGAGAGCAGAGAGACAAAACGCTGGGAGAACGAGCTGGCTGGAACCTGCCCCGAGGCATTCTGGGGGATTATTAATAACCGTGCGGGAATCGGTGCCGCGTTGATGCTCATGATGTTACTATCCTGAGGCCATACAGTAAAAATTCCTTGGTGGCAGGCCCTGTTGTCATGGTTACCATAGATCATATTAATATTCATCGATCATCATCAGTCAGTCAATCTCTCTGTCTGCCTGTACACATGTGTTGTTGTTTCCTCTACTGTTTTTGGAAACAAATCGGTCAAACTTCTCAACAGCGAGCATCTTAATCTACAAGGCAGACAGCCATGAAACATGCCGGGCCCACTAAGGTTTATCAGATCCTTTCAAATTACCCTGACCTCTTCTGTAGAGCCATCCTGTCTCAAGCCTCAAAATCTAATTAGATCACTGCTGTTTTGTTGCTTCAGACCAATGCTCTCACCCATCTCAAGCAAAAAAGCAAATTAAATACATATGTTTTTGTTTTTCCAAAGTCAAGTCCCAGGGTTCGTTACCACATCTGTTTGGTTTTTTTTAATTTAACTATAATACTTCTTTACACTGTATTAGATTACCTAACTTCTCCTATTAACATTTAACCCAATTTAGATTTTTGACTTTGTTATTTCTGCTTTGGAAAAACCAAAACAGCCTGTCTGTAATTTTATTTTTCATATATAATGGACATGTCACGGACATCTTTTATTGTAATCTTTTGATACTTTTCTGTGTCTGCGCTAGCTGTAAGCTAGTAGCAGCTGATCTAGTCATCTGTCAGTCAGTCCACCTTTGGGGTCTATTCAGTTCCTTTTTATTTATATTGTACCAAAGTTAGATACAAGGTGCGAATCTCATTGCTTGTAAAAAAAGAAACTCGTGTTTTCATCCAGTATGACACGTTTTTCTTTGTCTTTCTGGGGTTTGACTCACTTTTGAAGGCTTTTGGGGCCTTGCTAGCTTAACTAGCTTATTCAGAAGCAATGGCTGCCTCCTGCTAAATATGGCCTCACAATCATTAGAATCTGACTACTTTAATAATCCCTAGGGAAATTATGTTGGTTACAGTTGCTCCAAGACAGCAACAGTAACAGACTAAACTAATTAATAATACAAAATGTTACAAAGTTTACAAATAGCACTAATATATACAAATCACACAATTATAAATATCAAGAATATTACAGAGGTGAAATATATATGATTGACACTTAACTCTGACCTGTGAACTTTGTCATTTGCTATTTTACTGTAAAGCAGCGGTCCCCAACCCCCGGGCCATGGACCGGTACCGGTCCGTGAGTCGTTTGGTACCGGGCTGCGAGAGTTGAGGCTCAGGTGTGAAATTTATGGTTTTCGAGGTTTTTATGGTTAATTCGGTTTCCCTGGGTCTTTTCCTGTGTTGTAGTTGTGTGTCTTATTTTGGAAGAAATATTTGCGCATTACCATAGCGACCAGAGAGCATTAAGGGGCAGAGAGGAGTTACTCTCAATGTTGATGCCGCATTTCAGATGCTGCTAATAAAAGTTACATAATTACACAGTGAATTTGCGTTTATTATTATATTTAGAAAAATACCACAATTTCTGTCTTGGTCATATCATTTTATTTTGTTGTATTTATCACCTTAAGGGCTGGTCTGTGAAAATATTGTATTGAAAATACTGTCTGACATTAAACCGGACTGTGGCACAAAAAACGTTGGGGACCGCTGCTGTAGAGCGTGTGCAAAAAGGCTGTAACTACTGCAGTGTTTACAGTGTGTTAGACAGAGGTGTGGACTCGAGTCACATGACTTGGACTCGAGTCAGACTCGAGTCATTAATTTTATGACTTTAGACTTGACTTGAAAAAATGTTCTAAGACTTGTGACTTGACTTGGACTTTTACACCAATGACTTGGGACTTGAATTGGACTTGAACCGGTTTACTTGAAAAGACTTGATATTTTACCCCAAATATAAAATTTAACATGCATATTATATAGAGATTGAAAATGTGACGTCATTCACGGGTAGAACCGCAAAGGATTCTGGGAACTCGTGGCAAGCGGTACTAGCGCACGCAGGCTTTCAATTAAAATCAGTTATACAGCGATAAAAAGAAACACAAAAATGTCAAGAAGCTGTTGTATTATTAACTGCAATAGCCGGTCGCATGACAGCCACGGGAAGCCGACGGGTAAAGAGATCGGTTGTTATCGGATTACGTCGTTGAAGAGAAATTGTTCGAGCCATGTTTCCGAAGTAACAAAGACGCGACTGGATTGCAGCCATTCAAAGACCAAATATAACGTCCCAGAACACTCCAGCTCACAGGTTAGTCTGCTCCAAGCATTTACACGAAGGTCAGTGTTTTTTAGTAGTTAATACGTCATTTTTCATAACATAATTGGTGATATAGGTTACAAGCAAGTCTGGCGCTGAACAGAAATTGTCGCGCTATGCTTCTTTGTTTATTGTGCATAAATAGTGAATTGTCCTGACACAATATTGTGTTTCGCTTCTGTTATTATGGTACACTGATAAAAACATATACTTTTATTCAGAGGCGGAGCCAGACATTTGAAACACCCGGGGCTTAGCCCAAAGAGTAGTATGCATGTGGGATTTTTTTTTTTTTTTTTTTGGGGGGGGGTGTAGAAATGACTGAAAGATTAATAGGCTCTGTTCAAAAAAGAATGACTTCATATAGGGAAAAATATATATCACATGTGCAGGACACCTTAAACTAGTTTTTTAATTAAGCAGCAAGGCAGAACAAGGTCAGGGCTGTATCAAGACACGAGGACTAAACCCCAATTCAACCAGACCCAGAACTGATCCAGAATTAAAACAGGACTACAACAGTTCAAAATCAGGACTACTGAGGACTTAACCAAGACAGAACCAGAATCAGAGCTAGATGATAGCACTAAAAATCATCATAGACCTGCACTACACTTATTTTTTAATTCTACCAAAGTCCACTATTTAGATTGAGAAAAGTTTATATAATTATTTAGCCTTGTTGTGCAAACAAGCCTGCAGAACTTAATAAATACAGAATTTGAAAAATAACAAACCTAAAAAGAAACACTAGGTACGAGATACATGAGGACCTGTGATACGGTGATACTTTTGGTAAACAACCATTTGACTAACATGTGTGTCTCACCTGCTCTTGTTCATCTGTTCTGTCCTCGTTCTCCTCTCTCTCCCTCTTTGTGCTGACAATCATCAAATATACAGTTGAAACCAGATATTTACTCTTCAGATAAAAACACTTTTTTAATTGTAACATCAAATCAGACTAAATGTTTATTTTTTTAGATAAATATAAAAACATATTTGTTAACTTTAAGAGTAAAGAGAGAAACTATCTGTATTTCTTAATTGCAAATGGCACCAAATTGTATTCAAACTTGAGCCACATTTATGGAGCTCCACAGTTCTTTTCCTGGTGTTTTGGTTGATATCTCTTGATTTTCCCATGTCAAAGAAACAGGCTCTGTGTTTTGCCTTATATGCATCCACAGGTGTGCCACCACTTTACTCACATGGACTCTACTAACCAATCAGAAGCTTCTTCAGCTCAGAATGGAATCGTCTGGAGTTTTCTTATTAATTAACAATAAATTTAGTGTACATGTACTCCTAAATTTGATGAAAGTGATAAAAATAGCTGTCTCTCTTTATTCTGAAATTTAACTAATTCAAAATATATTTCAATATTTATCTAAAACAAAAATTTACTCTAAATTGATGTTGTACAGTAAAAATGTTTTATGTTTTCTCCCTAAAGTGTATGTAAATATCTGGTTACAAATGTGAATATCCTGCTGTGTACTGAAACCCCTCTTGTTTTGCATAGAAATATACTGAACAACATACAAAGCATAATATATAAAATAACATTTACCTGAGTTTTTTCTTTGAAAGAACCCTCTAATGTCCATTCTTATGTTTCAGTACATAACTGAAACCGATTTAGTCGGGGAGGGTAAGAACTGAAAATATGAAATAAACACACGTAAGCTAAGACTCTCTAAAAAAAAAAGCATTTGTTCGGCTTTTCATTTCGCCATTTGTTGATTCACTTGAAGAGCAAGTAACGTAATATTGGTCAAGTGATCAGTTTCATATCAATCTTTCGTGATGCACCGTCATATTTACATTATTTGTACGGTACGAATGATTTGCTTTGGTACCTGGTCAAACTTAAGCTCTCCTTAGTATGGCTGGCTCCGTCTCTCCAACAGCGCACTCACAGGCAGCAGCTGCCCCGCCCCCTCGCTCAGTCGCTTAGTGCCTGAGCTCGGATCATACCAATATCAGGGGGGGATTCACGCACAGTCGTAAATTCCCACAGTGTGCACTATGTGCTTCGAATATTGTGTGTACTTTTTGTTTTATACAGTTGTCAGCCAGGCATCTAACTATGAAAAAATTACACTCCAAAATACCCCGGGCTTCTGACAAAACAACCCGGGCTTAAGCCCCGTAAGCCACCCCCCCGCTCCGCCCCTGCTTTTATTCACAGGGTAAAACAGGTTTTTTGTATCACCAATTGTCCAGTACGATTACAGCATACAGTATTATTGTCACTGCTACATTTCTGTGATGGGTACCAGAAATTATTTCCACTACTAATTAATTACCGTTGAGCTCAAAGGTCCTATTAATAAACGGTTAAGGAATGTGTATTTATGACGACGATTTGTGAGACTGGTAAACTTATGATACGTACGATGGTCTTTACTTTCTACACGGTGCATTTCAAGGTCCTGCACCCATCCGTCGGTAAACTGTACCTGGGCTTGTTGCAGTGACCTGAAGTTACTAAACTTCATGAGTGTATGCACTCACTCCAAGAACCGTATGATTATAAATATGCATATAAATATGCTACGATGAGATAGCTGACTTCATCCAACTAGCAAATGTTGTCCAGGCTACGTTGGTGATACAGTTTTTTTTAATGTGTATGATATTTTTGTCATGCGATTTTAAAGCTGGTCCTACAACCGCATCCAAGAATAACATGCAGCTTATCTCAGAACTGTCGGTGAAAATTATTCTTGGAGCTAGGTTTAATTGAGCTGCATTTTATAGAGGTGCAATTTCACAATTTGTGTATATTTTCTAAGTTCACTATTTTGTCATGTGTTGAGAAAAACACAGATTTTAAAATTACATGGTTTAATATTTACATTTAGCATAACTGCAACATTATTTTTTCGTTTTTTTTTTTTTTTAAAGACTCGAAAGGACTTGAAATTCAAAGTTTCAGACTTGTGACTTGACTCGGACTTTTACACCAGTGACTTGAGACTCGACTCTGACTTGCCTGACATTACTTGAGACTTGACTTGAGACTTGAGGATAAAGACTTGAGACTTACTTGAGACTTGCAAAACAATGACTTGGTCCCACCTCTGGTGTTAGATGGAGGAGGTGTACAGGGAGATGGCCACAGGCAGGAATGATTTCCTGTGTCGTTCAGTGGTGCTTTTTGGTAATCTCAGTCTCTCACTGAACATGCTCCTGTGACTAGCCAGTAGGGCTGCCACAAACGATTATTTTGATAGTCAACTAGTCACCGATTATTTTTGCGATTAGTCAACTAATCAGATCATCATCCATTGGACATAAAACTACAGCTGATTGCACCAGCAGCATCTGCTCTTATATAACTATCATTAGCTTACAGCTTTAAGTGTTTAAGGTCTGTGCTAACTAAAAATAAAGACAAGATGATAGTTTATTAAATTTTAATGAAATTTGCAGATTGTTTCGGTGAAGTTTAATAAACTCCTTGCTATCTAAAATAACGGGACACCAGAGTATATTCTCGAGCATCTCACACTTCTGATAATCAGCTGTCTGCTTGACGTTTATTCAGCTGTGTAAAAACTATAACTTTAATCTCAGCCAAACCGATTTACTCAGGAACAAATAAAATACTGAAAAAAGCCAAACAATAACATTTTTAAGTTATCTAAGTGACTCATATATCATGTTTAACCTGAGTAGCGAAAGACGGCGGTGGGTTTGAAAACGATTTGCCGGGAGTCCGGTGTTCTCACGGCTCTAGTGAGCCTAGCCCCCGGCTAGCTATCGAGCTAGTGGGTAACAGACGTCTCCGAAAACGTCGGAGTGCTTTTGAAAATATGTGGTGTCCTGATAAACTGAGCAGATATTTGAGGTTTACACAGCTACATTCTTGCCTGAAAATATGTTAAACGTTTATTCTGTGACCCAGAAAGAATAATAAGAGTAATATTAAAACTAACTAGCTGCCTCCATTGTTGGAAACTGCGCTGGGCTGCGCTATGGATTCTGGGACACAGTTTCTTCTTCTTCGGGGTTTAACGGCAGCTGGCATCCTTGTACATGCAGTGCTGCCATCTTCTGTTTCAGTCCGTTATTACACTCTTAAATCCTACTACTTATTCCTGCGTCTTTTGTGATCTTACAAAGCTTCAAACGACGCACCGACTATTAAATCAGTCGTCGACGATTTTGATAGTCGACGTAATCGTGACTAGTCGACTAATCGTGGCAGCCCTACTAGCCAGCATGTCATGGAGTGGGTGGGAGGTATTATCCAGCATTGTCCTTATCTTGGACAACATCCGTCTCTCCAACACCACCCCAAAGGAGTCCAGCTCCATCCCCACAACATTACTGGTCTTGCGGATCAGTTTATTGAGGCTGCTGCCATCTGCGACCCTCAACCTGCTGCCCCAGCATGCAACAACATAGAACATGGCACTGGCCACAACAGACTCATAGAAAATCCTGAGCATTGTCCGATGTTGAAGGACCTCAGCCGCCTCAGAAAACAGAGACGACTCTGGCCTTTCCTATAGATTGCAGTGCTGTTTTAACCCAGTGCAAAGCTAGCAGTATTTCCTATTATATGGCTCCACAAGCTAACACAGTCAGACTGTTACTGCCTTTCAGCAACGTTTGGGAAACTAAAAATACATTTTCATCTTCACTGATCGTCACTGCTCACGTTTCATACGTTTGCTTAGCTGTAAATGCTACTAACCGTTCGATGTTCCATATGCACGCTGTACTTTGCAAATAACAGAGTTCAGACTATAACAAAACAACAGCATCATCACATAATCTGCACTGTCTTCTCAGTCACTTAGTAACCCACGCTTACGTACAGCTACAAGCAGGGCAGAAGTCCATCTAACTGACACGCTAACCTTTCAGGAAACAGGGATGTTTGCATGACTCATCTTTGTGTGCCTAGCACTCCGCCACCTTTTTCATGTTGCTACTAGGAGTGCACTAGGAGGCTATGGAGCTGGAAAAAAACAAAACATCTCTGCCAAGTCATTATCATACAATAACAACATCAACATAAAGCTCTGCAATAAATAAATTACTTCTGTCTCAGTCTGATATGTTTAATGCACAATATTAAACTGGTTAGATTATGATGGCATGACTTTATTGGGCTGTATTACGTGACCTCATAAGGAGTCCATTACTGAAATTGCTACATAAAAAAGTAGATTAATTAATGGTAATAAATACATATAGTGTTCATACTCAATACAGAATGTGCTCAGAGCAGAAAGTGTTCTAAATCCTAAATATGAAAATATGAGCAGTGGCATTTGCTATCAGCTAAACTGTTATTTATGCATACATACATATATCCATCTTTATACAGCACTGGCTCAAAACGATTTCAATCCGACTGTTAAAACCAAAACCTTTAAATTTGATTAACTTTGCAGAAAACTGAATCCTTTGCATTTGGGCCACACCAAGCAAAAGGTTTTGCCACATATATTTCCAGACTTGGATCCATAAGAACCTCCCAACATATCACAAGTCCAAAAATACTGCACAACATTATAAAACATACTGTTAATCTGCAGTATCTTTCTCTCCCTGTACGTTCTCGCCTCTGCGGCGGCCGAGACGTTTACAGCAAAGATGGTATGTTGAGTTGCTGTGGGAGGGTGCGTGGACGCCTGCTGCTTAGTTGATCAGCCATCGCAAAACTTGCAAAATGGCAGCTTGTGAAGACACTATTAGCCTCTAGGGTGTTGATTTCAATGCACCAAAATGCTAACATGCTGCGAAATGCTTTCAGTGCACTGCCTCTCCTTTCTACCAACTTACTTCCAAGCAAGACATTGTGCCAAGACGCAATTTGGATAATGGGGACATAATTCCGATTAGGAATACAAAATCCATTTCAAAAACCACGAAGCGTTGGACCTAAACTGAAAATCTCACTAATTTTGCACTTAGAGCACACCTAGGAGGAGCAGGAAAGTCATCGTCAAACTGCGAAACTCGATGGTTCAAGTGACACAACAGTCTCAATTCACTATAAGTGTCTGCAGCAGCAGCAGCAGCGAGGAGCCGGTGAGGCGAGGAGTCACCGCCAAGTCACCGCGGTAGTGACCGAGCCAAGCCGTCACTGCAGACACCGCATTAGTGCACGTCCACACAAAAAGGCAGGAGGCCGACTAAATGTACTGAATCACTGCAGAGATTAGAGGTTCATCAATCCATCAATCACTCAGTCAGTCTCAAACAACATCTTTCAGTTAAAGGGAAAAAAATACAAGTGTAAACACAATTCTGGCTTCCAGCGTTTGGTATAGAGCTCCAGCACGACGTAATCCAATACACCACCCATTCCCTTCATATCTGAGCTATGACCAACAGGTTGTCAGTGAATCATTTCCATAATCGCAGCATCAGTGGCATATTGATTCATTCAGAACAAGCCTCCACATTACTACAGCTTGTTTCTCCCAGTCATTTCTCAAACTGCTCTATTTTCTGCATTAACTTTGACATTCGTCCAGTAACGCCGGCTGATTAAGGACAAAAAGGTCATTCTTATCTTGCGATTCATCTTTTAGCCAGAAAACGTGAATCATTAGCAGCTGCAGTCGGCCTTTCATGCTGAGGAGCATCTGCTGGAAGGGAAGCAGATAACTGCTGATGGACAGAAGGCTTGCATCTGCCTCCTGATGACCTCATTACTATTTCATTGCGTTTATTTTGTAGTGTGGCGTCATTGGTAATAAATATTAATAACTACGTTGTAACACTGCATCCATTGTGCAGCACAGAAGTGCATTACAATAAATATGCATGTTTGTTTGCAACATTTAAAGACCAGGAAAAAAAATTTTATTTACTCTTTAAGTGCTTTTTTTTTCTTGCTCCACAACAATTAAGCTCTCTGGGTAAATAAGAAACAACACTGGGTGTGGTATAATCTGATCTGTAACCTGGCAACAAAAAAAAAATAACAGCACAGTCATCATTCATCTAAATCAAAACATCTTTACTAAACTCTGATTGGTGGACAGAAGGATCTGAAAGCTACCTAGACAAACAAAACATGAAATGTCCACTAGTGACCAGCTGTCAAAGCTTTAGCATCCAGCAAATCGCTTCCAGTGTGGATACAGCTGTCACTACCCGATCCATACCGGAAACCCAATCGGTACCCCGCATGTGCGAAAGGTGTCTACTTCCAGTCGAAGCATTTTACGATAGTTACGGGTCAGAGTATCTGTTAAGATGTTAAGAATAATAAGTACCTCTTAAAGTTTTTGCATTAATGAACCATTTCAATATAATAAAGACAAAAACGAAAAATAAAAAGATAGTTAAGGATCAGGACTCCCCGATCCTTGCTGCGCATGTGCAAAGTCGGACCGTACTGTCGCTACCCGATCTATACCGGAAACCCGATCGGTACCCCGCATGCGCAAATCTTATGTCACTTCCTCTCTTTGCAAACATTGCGACATTCAATATATTTGAATGATACGGTTAGCGCCCAGTTAGCTCCTAGCATTTCTCAACAGCTCTGCCTCCTTTTCGACTACCGGGACATTTAAACAATGGATAATCCGTATCCGCAACAAATTTTTGCTTTTCTCCTCAACAGAGAGCGTTCCCCGATTGAACAACAGCGCCGTAAATTAAGAAGAATGGCACCTAATTACAGACTTAATAATACAGACTTTATAATATGTCACGTGAAGATTCAGCAGCCAGATGAAGTGTTTACTGACAATTGACAGTGATAGCGGACATCATCATCACTATTCCAATCAATCCTCTCCACACAGACAAGCATAAACACACTCGACTATCACTAAATCAAATTTAACACACATTTGTAATGACGCAAATTCAGTTTACAACAGGGTTCATTCGCTCGGTCAGCAGGTGGCGGTATCCTCGTACACTGGGGAGTAAACTGCCATTAAACGAACAGAAGAAGAAGAAAACCCCTGCACATACGCAGTACGGATCGGGTAGGCCCGATTTGTACGGTCCGACTTTGCACATGCGCAGCAAGGATCGGGGAGTCCTGGGAGTCATTATCGGAAACATTTTAAGAGGTACTTATTATTCTTAACATCTTAACAGATGCTCTGACCCGTAACTATCGTAAAACGCTTTGACCGGAAGTAGACACCTTTCGCGCATGCGGGGTACCGATCGGGTTTCCGGTACGCATCAGGTTTTTTGTTTTTGTTTTTTTTGTTTTTTTTATTAGTAATATAAACATACAAACAAAATGCACCATATATTACAGATTCAGAGAATAAACATTTCTTACATATTAGCAACTTTCATATATAGTGAAAATAAAATATAAAGATGGGGTCACATAAATTAACAGATTATTAACTCACTAAATCAAAATCTTCTACAAAGGAAACAAAAAAAGCAGCCTTTTTCTTTTTAACTAAAGTCAAAGATTTAACCAACAGGTTTAGGTCGTTTTTCCAGTGAGCCAGTGTTGGTTTAATCTTAAAAAAGCGACATTTATGTATAAAATACTTACACAAGATTAATAACACATTAACACCATAATTAGCTTTCTTTTCTTTCAAAAACACTCCAAACATTATCATATTTAAGGTAAATGGGGTAATTTGAATCCCACTGGAATAAAGCCAGGTATGAAAATGGTACGCATCAGGTAGTGACACGTACAAATCGGGTCTACCCGATCCGTACTGCGCATGTGCAGATGTTTTCTTCTTCTGTTTCATTTAATGGCAGTTTACTCCCCAGTGTACGAGGATACCGCTACCTGCTGACCGAGCGAATGAACCCTATTGTAAACTGAATTAGCATCATTACAAATGTGTGTTAAATTTGATTTAGTGATAATCGAGTGTGTTTATGCTTGTCTGTGTGGAGAGGATTGTTAGAATAGTGATGATGATGTCCGCTATCACTATCAATTGTCAGTAAACACTTAATCTAGCTGATGAATCTTCACGTGACACAACATTGTTATTCTTTTACGGTGTTTTTGTTCAATCGGGGGACGCTCTCTGTTGAGGAGAAAAGCAGGAATTTGTTTGTATACGGATTATCCATTGTTTAAAGTCCCGGGCAGTCGAAAAGGAGGCAGAGCTGTTGAGAAATGCTAGGAGCTAACTGAGCGCTAACCATCATTCAAATATATTGAATGCCGCGATGTTGGCAAAGAGAGGGAGTGACGTAAGATTTGCGCATCCGGTACGGATCAGGTAGCGACAACAGCCTTAGCAACAGTGAAGGAAGATATTTCTCATTTATTTTGGTCATGCTTATACACAAATCTTTTCTGGCAAGAATTTTGTGTTTTTGTTGTTTCCTTTATCTTTTCTGAGTTCTCTCTTTGTTACGAGAAAATATTGTTTGGTTTCTTTAAGTACCCCATGCACAGGGCAAACGAATTTTATTTGATTAATTTATTGATATTATTGGCTAAATTTCATATACATAAGTTGAAATTTTCTAACACAAAACCATCCTTTCAGTGCTTTTTAAATGAAACCAAACAATATGTTAAAACCATACAACATTCTCAAAATCTAAAAGCTGTCAAAACCATAAACTTGTTCCCTGTTCAATATCATGTGATTCTTTAATAGACTGTGTCTATTTTGTTTTTTTTATACGAACCCCTTGACATTGTGTTTGCTATTTTGTATTTGTATATCTGTATTTTGTGCTTTGTCAATAAAGCGTATTCAAAAGAAAAAAGAAAAAAAAAAGAAACAGCCTTAGCAACAGGCTAGTAATCAAGATGGTGGTCGCAAGCACCCCTGTGCTAGCAACTGGCTAGCATTTAGCAGCTAAAAAACTACACCTAGTTTAAATTAACAGACACAGAAATAGAGTAAATCTTGGACCAGAAGGCCAGAAACAAATGATGTTAAATTATTTTTCTGACCAATATCAGCTTTTTCAACCAATTGCCAATATTTACTTGATTCCGAATCAGCAACTCTTTATCTTTTTTTAATGTTCTTAAATGTATTTAAATTTATTAAGCTTTCATATAGCCAGTGACATTCTGTACTGTCATCATACACACACATGGTCAGCTCTGATTTGTATGCTAAGAAGTCAAAATAAAAATGTCAATTTTCTGTGCTGCGCTTGTGTCTGCTGCCGAAATAGTTACTGCAGGTTTAAATTGGGTTAAAAGCATATATATGATTTTTAATATATCAAGATATTACCTAAAATAATTAAAATACCTTAAAAAAGTAAAATCTAAAAGTTAGCTTTTTACTTTAAACCAGATTAGTGACAAGTAGGAGCTCAATTAGGACTAAAACAGGCTCTTCTCCATCAGTTTCATGTCTCTGAATGGGAACCACACACACACACGAGTTAATGTAGCCTGACATCTGCCTTAACACAGCACTAGACTGGCCACCCCCTGGTCACAGTCATGACATGGATAGCCCCACCTCCCCTCCCTTACAGCGGAGTGACTGGACTGCAGGCTGCAGAGACACGGCTGAGGGAATCCCTGCACAGATCCATATCACACGAGCTGCCAATTCAAATGAGTCTGACACAGCAAAACGCTGCGCTCGTGTAGCCAAAACACATTTTTCCATCGGAGCGATAATAATCAATAAAACATGATTAATGCCCAGGAAAAAAAAAGCTTCATTGTGTGAAGCAGCAGCTGTTCTCTCCTAACAGAATGAACCCGCAGCAGGAAGCACAAACACCCCGACAAAGGCTGGGAACAGAAACGTGGGCATGATGCTGAGAACCAGAAAGCGCAAACACGCACAATTTACCTGAGCGGCAATTGTCAGTTATCAGCAAGTGTCGGGCGATGACCCTTCGTCTTCTTCTACTGATGCTGCTGCCTCTTCTTCTTTTGCGCTCAGGTCCGCGGTCCTCCTCAGCCTCCCAGCCAAGTCCCCCTCACTCTCTTTCTCTCACTCTCTCTCCACAATGCATGCTGGGAACGTGAGGGGTGTAGCGTATTCATTACCGCAGTCGGTCCTGTAAGCTCATTGGTCGGATAATTATTTCTTAAAATGAAATGGAAAAATAAATTAAAGAAAATTATATTTAAAAAAATTTTCTCGTGTGTTTAATTCAAATATCCCTTTAAATATTTTTTTTGATTTTTTAAAAATTAATCATGAAATGCTTATTTAATGTAGAAAATATGAACCTGCTGATCCATGTATTTAGTTTGCTGTATTTGTTGATCTCTTGAAGCTTGTTATAACAAAGGATGTCAGCGCATATAGAGAATGTGCAAAGGGACACTGACAAAGAGAATCACCATGGTTACGGTGACAGTCTGCAAAAATCTTAAATTGTCTAATATTTCATTGCTAAACTTGTGTGAAATAATACAACACACACAGAGAGACACACACACACAGACACAAAGTGCAACATTTGCCCCCGAAATGTAACGTAGCGCTATGACACTGCAGATTTTGATATCGATCAGATGCCAAGTAAATTCAGTATTTCTGATACTGATACCAGTACTGATAATTTTACCCTATAAAAGGCATCTTATCTAGGGGAGAGCAGTGTGTATGAATCATAAATTCTGAACACATTTGAATGAACACTAAATCACTTTTACATCTTTTTTACTTTCCACAATAATTTTGAAACTGGGTTTTTCTGAGACCTGCAATCTAAATGCGCCCGTCTTTAAAGGACTTAAAGGACTTATGCTATAAATATAATAGACATGAAAGTCAGCACTAAAAGGTTCAGACTATGTTCAGTGGGCTACAAACTGAACTTGGAAGACAGAAACAAAGTACTGATCTTACTGCGGTGGTATTAATCCAAGAGAGGCACTTATGACAGTAAGTTCACTGCACTGAGATTGCCTCCTCAGTCACCAGATCTAAATCCAATTGAGCACCATTGAGATGTGGTGGAACAGTAGATTCAAATTACAGATGCCGAGCTGACAAATCTGCTGCAACTGTGGGCTGTCATGTAAACATGGACTAAAATCTCTGAGGAATGATTCCAGCACCTCACTGAATCTGCACACAAAGAATTAAGGCGCTCAACATGCCACAACCAAAGTCTACAGCACAGGTGTCCAACTCCAGGCTTCGAGGGTCGGTGTCCTGCATGTTTAAGATGTGCCCTTGATCCAACACAGCTGATTTAAATGGCTACATGACCTCCTCAACATGTCCTGAAGCTCTCCAGAGGCCTGGCAATGAACTAATCATGTGATTCAGGTGTGTTGACCCAGGGTGAGATCTAACCACTGTGGATGACACCACAGTGGTTGGACTCATCTCAAGGGGGGATGAGTCGGACTACAGAGATGAGGTCAACAGACTGACTGAGTGGTGTTCAGTTAACAACCTCCAACTGAACACCACGAAAACTAAAGAACTTATCTTGGACTTCAGGAAGGGCAGAGCAGACCCACTTTACATTCACGGGAGCTGTGTGGAGAGGGTACACTCCATGAGGTTTCTGGGCGTGCAGATATCTGATGACCTCTCCTGGACTGCAAATACTACAGCGGTGGTTAAAAAGGCCCAGCAGCGTCTCCACTTTCTGAGAGTGCTCAGGAGGAACAACCTGGAGGAGAGGCTGCTGGTGACATTTTACAGAGCCACCATAGAGAGCATCCTAACGTACGGCATAACAACATGGTATGCAGGGTGCTCAGCTGCAGACAGGAAAGTACTGCAGAGGGTCATCAACACAGCCCAGAAGATCACTGGCTGCTCTCTGCCCAGCCTGGAAGTCACTGCAAACTCTCGGTACCTCAGCAGAGCTGGCAATATCATCAAGGACCACTCTCACCCCAGCAACCAACTGTTTGAACTATTACCGTCAGGCCGACGGTACAGGTCACATAAAACCAGGACAAACAGATTCAGGGATAGCTTCTTTCCCAGAGCTATCACCGTAGTAAATAAGCACAAAAACAACTGAACCTATTCCATACCGTCACTGTCATTATATTATGCTGCTATTCATACTGTCATTATATTAATGCTGCTATCCTGTATATATTGTACATACTATTGTTTGAGTACTTACGATTGTTTTTTTTGTACTTTTTATATTTTACATTTATATTTATTATTGAAACTTGCACCAAGGGAGTGGCACTCCAATTTCGTTGTACTCTGTACAATGACAATAAAGGCTATTCTATTCTATTCTATTCTAAAACCTGCAGGACACCGGCCCTCGAGGCCTGGAGTTGGACACCTCTGGTCTACAGGTATGTACTCTTCCCACAAGTGACCAATAAAACATCTACTAATGCTTCGATGATAGGTAGCCTCCCAACATACCACCACTTACCATCATCACAACAAAATATAAATGAAGAAACCAGTGGGAAGATATTGGTGATGCTGATATCAGCAGTAGTAAATATTTGATGACAGCAAAAAAAAAAAAGAGGGATTAAAAGCGGACCGCCTGGCTTTCACTGATGTAACAGACAGTAATAACGTCACTGATGATTTTTATTAGCCGCCTGTCTGCAGACACGATGCCCAGTTTGTTTCACTGGGGTCAAAACAGAAAAAGCTGATGCAATAAGAGTAGGTTTCATCAGTTTGTTATGCAGCATGCTTGCCTCATAATGACTCTGCGCTCTCTTCAATGAGCACGCCAGCAGCATCACGGGCACAGAGCTGGATTAAGAAAACTTTTAATGAATTCAGGGGTAAGAGTGTGAATGAATGTACAAATCCCAGAATTGTTTTGGAGCTAATTACACTCTAATTAAAAGCAGTGGTCCATCTCCCAGCCCTCCGGATGCAAACGCAGTCACAAACGTTGCAATGGGATCTAATTAACGCCACTTTTTTATGTTGCACTGCAGTAAAGCTCTCAGCACGAGCTGTTGATGGTTGTTTACAGATGTACACATGAATCAGCTTTTGTATGTATATTTTATGCTGCTTTGTTTCGATTTTAAGCCTGTTTGACTTTTTTTTTTATCCATTAGTAGTATCAGTGACAGTTTATGATCCAGCCTGCTCTTGGCCATAAATCCATTGCTGCCCTGGCTCAGTTTTCCATCAGTGAAACAGCTGTTGCAGACAAGAAAAGAGAAGGAGGCTGCATCCCCAAAGTGCAGTGCAAATGCTGTCATCAGCTCACAGCAGGACACATCTGTACAGCAGCTGAACACAAATACAAACTGACATGACGGCGCAGCATCAGAAGATTGAAGTCTCTGTCTCACAGCAGCGGCACTGTTAGTGCAGTTTTTGCTGCTTTGGGTTGTTCTTGTTGGGGGGGGGGGGGGGGGCTTGGGGGTTCAGATTAGATGTATAATGAAACTGTGGATTCTGGAAAATGACCAAGTGAGTTGTTTAATACAGTTACAATCACATTTTGGGGTTAAGAGACCTCCAGCAGACGTGCAAATGAGTAAAATGTGCATATAGTGGAACCACAGACTGTATATAAATCATGGATGTAGCTGCTGTGACGTCGTTCACTGGTGTTGTTTTAGATATAAAGTCAACCTGGGGGAAGTCCAGGCCTCGAGGGCCGGAGTCCTGCAGGTTTTAGATGTGTCCTTGATCCAACACAGCTGATTTAAGTGGCTAAATGACCTCCTCAACATGTCTTGAAGTTCTCCAGAGGCCTGGTGATGAACTAATCATTTGATTCTGGTGTGTTGACCCAGGGTGAGATCTAAAACCTGCAGGACACCGGCGCTCGAGGCCTGGAGTTGGTCACCCCTGCTGTAGAGGAACAACTACTGAACTATGCAAAGACTGAATGCTGATTGGTATAAAAGATGGCTTAAACAGGAAAGGGCGAAGAAGTACACCTGAGAAGCACTGCGTTCATTGTTTTCAATCCTCAGACTCACTTTCTTTAAGTTTTATTTCTTTTCGTGGAAACTGCGATAAGGCTTTCAAATGATATGCATTTACTGCAATAAATTAATTAACAAGGATGTCTACAGGGGTTTTGTATAGACTGTATATAAAAGATGGCTATAACATTTTTTTTAAAGAAATGCCTTGAACCTGCATTCTCTCTAATAGCCAGGAGGGGGTGACTTATAGTGACTTCTATTACAAAAAGAATTCCATCTGCAAAGACATCTTTAGGAAATATTTTACACACTTAATGCATTTTGAAAAATTGCAATGAATTTCTGGATTTCACGGATCCAAACTTACTGTGTAACCTATATACACGCCAAACATGTTGCCTTTTTTTTTTTTTTGAAAAATTCACCCTCAACAAATGCACTATGATAAAAAACAGGAAGTTGACAGCGATCATGAGCTGGTCCTCATGTTCAGAGAAATGGAAGAAACAGAAATTCTAGGTTCATCCATTTCTCACAAGAAGGCATGCAGAGAGACAAATTTCATGGTTTGATCCAAGGAAGGTGTAGCTGTAAAGCTGTATCACGGCTACTTTTTGCACCAAATTTGTCAAGTGAAATTACGCGGTCACTATGAACGGCTGCATTATGAATAGGTGAGTCCCAAAAATATTTTAAACGTTTGAAATATTTGCATTTTACACCTCAGGTATGTAAAGGCCTTTACGCTCCAAATGAAAAGCAAAGCAGATTATTTTTTAGAGCTACAATGTAAAATGTGGCTCTCACTCTTTTTCTAAGAAAAGAAATCTATAATTGATGCAGGAGGCCAGGAAGCTGCTGCTGGCCTTGTATCACTCCACAGTAGAGACTCTCCTACTGCCTGGATGTTTGGTACGCAGGGGCCACAATGAGAACAGGAAGGCTGCGCAGAGGGTAATTAACACTGGCCAAAAAATAACTGGCTGCCCTCTGTGACCCCTGGAGGCCATCGCCAGATCCTCCTGTCTGAGGAGAACAAGGGCCATCACAGGTGACCCCCACCCACCACCCGTTTGACTCGCTGCCCACTGGTAGCGTCTCGGGTCAATCAGGTCCCACACCTCCAGACCATCAACCCTCAGGCCACTCACATATGGACTCTATTCTCAGACCAAGTCCTCAGCACGACTTCCAAGCACGTTTCAAGTTGTTCTCGAATGTGTGCCTTTCTCTTAAGCACCATTTGTAGAGGAAACAGTTGTAGATGTGTTGTTTAAATCCGCTGAGCACCAAAATAGTAATGCAACACATCTTCTCTACAGCATCCTTATTGGTTTTCTTTAGGAAATGACAACATCACAGAAAGTGAAAAAATAACTGCAGACCTGAGTATTGCCACCATGTGAGAATTATGCAGAATTGTAGGAAGACCACATTTCCCACTGCTCAGTTGCTTCTTGTGCTTCACCCTAAAGGGCAGAATGACATCATCAGGTACATCATCAGGGGTCTTGTGGGATAAGTAGATACGTTGTTTTTTTTGTTTTTGTTTTGTTTTTTATTAATTATCGCACCTAAATGAAGCCAGAAAAGCTTTGAGGGATCTAAGTGCTTTGACCTTAATGCCAGTATTACCTTGCATTCACTACCGATGGCTAGCTATATTAATTTTGCATGAGAGCATGATAATCATTTCCTAATTAGCACTGACCACCAAGTAGAGCTGAGCTGAGGGGGAATTGTCATTATTTTTTAGATATTTGTTAATAAATCAAAGAGTTCTTTTAAAAAAATCTATAAAAAGATGCTTTCTAAAATCTCAAACATAAATTCCCTAGACGACTTTTGAACCCCTTACATTACTTACTTACATTACACTGTTGCACCACAAAGATGTCTGAAGTCTTGCTACATAAAGCATCTTTAACAACATAGAAATATACTATGTAACTTTAAATATATCTGTATATCGACACCATTACCAGTCAGCTGATCCACAGGTGCCTTATTCATCTACTGAGGCTGCTCATGCATGGATCTGCTGCCTGCACCTTCAATTTAAGTTTAAGCAGCTATTTCAGATACTCCACAAAAACTTCTGCCATCAGCCAGAAATAAAGATCTGACTCGCTTTCATAGCCCCCCCCCTGCGGTTTTTGCCATAGCATTCTTCCATCAGCTGGAGCTAAACCACTGTGACTCAGCAGAAACATAAACATCTCACACGCCGGGAGGGCCGCGTGAAAACAAAGCAGAAAGGAGTCATATTTAATTCATAAGCCAGTGCATTGCAGGAAAGACCAGATTGTCTGATACGCCGAAGCCTGGAAGGTCCTGGCAGCTGACTCTGGAGGTCCAGGAAATGACAGCCAGGGCCAGGACTGCAGCCGCCATGAAGCACACGTCAGACAGGAAGGGGCCCCACTCAAGCTGGTTAATGTCAGTGGATATTTACTGTCGCTGGGTGAGCTTTCTGCATCCTGCAGGACACAGCTGCATTTCCCATAGGACAGCTCTATCTTAATGGGCAGCAGAGGCATAATGAAGCACGGGTGGTGGATAAATGGATGCAGCAGAAGTGGCAGCCAAATTTATTTTCGCCCTGGGAATTGGGTCTTTGTAATCTAATGTGGAGGCTGAGCTCTTTGTCTTTTTCTTTGTCCCCCACCTGTGGTGGTTGATGGGGGACTTGATATCATTAATGCAAACAGGCTGAAATAATGTAGATTTATTTGGAAATGAAACAGGACCACATACATTAAAAATAAATATATATGGAAACAATGCATTTGGTTTGATAACGCCTTGGTGGCTTTATCAGTTTGTTTGTGTACCTGCCTCCCTATTTTAACCCCGCCTCCTCAACAGGTACTTATGCTAAAAGGGGCGGGCTAAAGGAAAAAAGAAGTGGGCAGAAAATCTAAGATATGAAGATAAAGCATAGACTGTATATGTAAGATGGACAGCATAATGCCATTTGTCAGCATTATGCTTTGCAACTTGGAAGCACAGAGAGGAAAGTTTTAAATGTCACCATGATGTGGATGTGTCAGCTGTGAGATGGATATGACATGTAATAGAATCAGTCTTCCTAATGGCCACCAGAGGGCGACACTTAAACTTGAAAACAATCATTCTGCTGTTTAGAAGTTTAAAGAGGAAACTGCACTTAAATGCCTTGCTCTCTCAGCTCAGTAACCCCCTTTCCTGATGCTTTTTTGGGGGGTTTCTGTCGACAATTGTCTGCCCAACGGCTCATTAGCAAGTGAGCATATTTATCTCTGCATTTCAAAATCACATCTGCCTTGTTGTGAATTCCACTTCCACAAAGCTAATTCCCAGGAGTCAGGCCTAATCAGAATCAGTGTGACACCGTTTTCGATCTTTAACCAAGGCCGATTACTTTTTTCTTTTTTTTTTCATTAAGATCACAGAAGACCTGGATTTAATAGCTTTGTAATTGTGCAAAAAGTCTGTTTCCACCATTCGTTGCTACAGTGGAAACATCCAAACATGCCCATATTCACACTGCAGTTTATAGGAAACATAACAGAAGGCAGTTGCTGGTGCATGTACGCTGATAGGAGGGGGTGCTACAGCGGGGTTACTTTACAGGCCTAATGTTTTGTGTCAGATGAAGCACCGGCAGCCATATTGATCATTTTTCATGCCCTGCCTCATTTCACTAAGAGCCCCAACATGACTGCTGGTGGCATTTTTTATGTCAGTTATGAGACACGCAGAAAAAAAAGACAGAACGAACTGCAGCTCTGACAGCGACAAACAAACAAACACACTCTAATGTGCTGCAACATGCTTTACTTTAATAATTGTGAAAACAGTGATTATTCATGTTGAGCAGGTGAAATGATCAATAATCACACCCTAAACAAATCACCCACCATGCACATTACAAGCCTTTCATTTACATTTTATCAATAAAATAATCAATATAGCCTGTTTTTTTTTTTTTTACCTTCTAGTGGTAGGTAAAAGCTTAAGTCACATTTTTTTTCATTTTAATCATAAATTATTTTCAAATCACTTGAAAGATTAAAGAGAAATCCCAAGGAGCATTAACCAATCACGGTTAAGCAGGCTTTGAGCAGGACCCTACAGAGATATCGCCAAAATGCAATATCCAAACAATCGTTAATCTTCTTACGGGAAGATTTATTTAAAAAAAAAAAAAAAAAAAAAAAAAAAAAGACCTTATAGACAAATGGAACGAGCAGGCCACGCTTGGATATCGCCCCAAAACACTCGCTATCACTCGGAAACAGTGAGGTTGCAGTGGCTGGGGTTGATTCTCAACCAGTTATATTTTTTTTAAATGTTCACTGAAAGACGCAAATCCAGTAAGTGAACAACATTTATGGGGGGCGTTTGTTTATGATAGGACAGTAAAGGAGGGAGAAGGCGTGCAAATGGTGTGGGGTCAGATTTGAGCCC
The DNA here is from genome assembly GCF_041146795.1 of Maylandia zebra. Classification (NCBI taxonomy): domain Eukaryota; kingdom Metazoa; phylum Chordata; class Actinopteri; order Cichliformes; family Cichlidae; genus Maylandia; species Maylandia zebra. The sequence continues at coordinate 37,541,545 of NC_135183.1, read as the reverse complement.
GGCCCTCTGCAACAGCCTTATGTTATATGGATCACCTGCTCTGTGAGCACTGAGATATACTGGCATCCAGTCACTAGAGCAATATTTAAAGTGACTCAAGGTAGCTTTGTACTCCTGAGTTTGTCACTCGTAGTTGTAAACAACATTAAACATTTTCTTTCAGGTTTTTCCAAACACGGAGCAGTGACTATCACACGGCGCCGCTGTTTGTTTCCGTGTTCCCAGAAGTTGGGCCCAGCTTCCTGCTGACATCACAAAGGTCGTCTAAAGCAGCAAAGCTATCATTAGGCACCAACGCGCAGTCCGTCATGTGTCTTGACTAAGTTGTTACGAGAATTCGTGACACTAATGGCCTAATCTGACACAGTGTTTTTCATCATTACGTGATACAGTACGATGCGTTCGTATGGTAACCACTAAATGTGGATGACGTATAAAACTTCCTGAGATAATCACGAGGAAAGCACTCAGGTGTTTCTTCTGATACGGCTCGCACACCGCTGCCGTTTATTTTTTATTTTCTGTAAAAAAGTTAGTGTAGTTTCTTTAAACAACACCTCAACAATTGTGATTGTGCCAAAATGCCACATGTTTACGTGCATCTTCAATTTGCACATAAAAACAAAGTGCGTGGAAATGCTGGCAATTGGTAGAAAATCATTTTACATTTGTTCGAGGTGGAAAAATTCAAGCATCAAAACAACAACAACAAAAAGAAATTATGAAGTGTAACGGGAAAATGTAACAGTTCTGAAGCTTTCTTCTGCACTGCCTCTCGCTTACCTATTCAGCAAACCAAAGTCTCATCATTCAAAGTCATGTGAAGCTGCTTTAATAGCAGTTGACTGAGAAGTGAGTTAATCCTAAACTGGTTATCTGTTCATTATAAACAGCAGCTAATAAATCACATATTCTAATCTTCTGGAATTCATTAATATCTGTGGCTTCATTTGTTTTCTTCTCAGTTACTCAAATTAACACTTTTAGTGCTCAAGATCCACCATTGCTGTCTGTTTTTATGCTATTATTAATTATTATTATTATTACTATTATTATTACTATTATTATTATTGCAAAACACCACCAACCCCCTTTACACCACTGATGTTAAGCAATGACACAAGAATCGGATGTTTTCTTTGGGGGTGCTGAGGGAGATGGAGGGACATGTGTGGGCTGGTTAACTGTTCTGATGTTTGAGTACGAGGTACTGTATTGGTACCCAGAAGACGCCGAGCTAGATGGGTACCCAGAAGACGCCGAGCTAGATGGGTACCCAGAAGACGCCGAGCTAGATGGGTACCCAGAAGACGCCGAGCTAGATGGGTGGGGCGAAGAGGTTGTGTTAGGTGAGTAAAAAGAAGCGGAGGTACTGGCTTTATATCCAGAGGAGATCGTGCTAGGTTGGTAAGCCGATATGGTAGCTGGCTTTGGTGCTGCCACTGGCTTTGGTGCTGGTGCTGATGCACCACCACTGTACATCAATGTACTAACTAGTGGGTGTGTGGTCTTGTACTTTATCAGGTACTCGGGGTAGATCTGGTGCTTCTCAAACACCACATATATGGAGGGGTCCATTACATCGTCAACACAGCTGTCATAGAAGTTTATGTCCCCTCCGTCCTTCGAAGGAGGTCGGGGATAATCGGAGGACCCTTTGGTGAAGTCTCCCACCAGCACCCGTGAGATGAACATGTCTCTGACGTCAGTGTCACCGGTGTAGTTGTGGGAGTATCTGGCATCACGGGCAAAGTAACTACCTGTGTTTAGACACCAAAAGAGACCATTGTGATTATCGGGCAAAAAAATAAGCATCGTTCCTCACAACCACAGCTGACAAAAATGTCTGTTTGGTGAGTTTGGAGCTTCTGTTTTTTAAATGTATGGTTTATGAAAACATGCTTTTTATCAATAACTGTTTCAGCTTGAACATTTCTTCCAATCACCTTTGCCAAAAGCCGTTCCATTAAGTCCGCAGATTCTCCAGTCAAAGTTGTGGTGGCAGATGGTGTCAACAAATTTGGAGTGAGTGCCATGAAAAAGCTTTTTCTCAGTCACATTTCCCCCTTTGTTTTTGGTCTTCATCTGATTCTTTTGCCTTGAAATAGAAGACATACAAATATCTTACGTCAGTCTGGTTTGTCTGTATGTCGTGAAAGTGTGCACGCTGACCCTGGACTGTGTACACAAACATTAACACAGCCTCTGGCTCTGAGGAGTGACACCAGTGCAGGAATTTAAATCTGTATTCTTTCAAATCACCAGCAGGGGGCAGAAAATGGATAAAAGAAGTCAGAGTTTACTGAAGTCTGTGGACCGCAGAAGACAATACGTACCATTGAAAGACTTCCCAAAGAGCTTTGTTCTGAATCCTCTCAATTTTGACAATATCAAAGCCTTTCATGGTTTTACAGAAATGAGTTTCCACCGTCTTAAATTCATCTGAAGCGCGCTGGATGGAGATTCGCTGTAAGAAAACAAAAAAATATTGCAATCTTTCAACACGAGCATTTCCCTTCACCATTTAGTTAGTATGAATTCTTTAGCTTTATGTCTGAGTACAAATATAAATTCTATAATGTTATTTTTAAACAAGGCCAGCAACAGTGTTAAAAAAGGCATTTTACTCCTAAGAACAACACAGAAATGGAAACTCTGAATTCAACGATAGGAAATATATTTCTAAGCTTAGCTTTTTTTTGTCTTTTTGTTTTTTTACTTTTTTTCCCCAAATATGTTCTTAGAAAAAAATTATTTGGGAAAATCTTTTGCTTACTGTAGAAATTCCACTTGAAGTGTCATCTGCACAGGAAGCAATGTGGGAACCAGTGACTGAATAAAGTAAATGGTTTTTATCTTAAATCAACAATACAATACAAGACCCGGTGAATACAGCCGGGTCCCAAGTTAAACTCTCCAAATCTCTGAAACAGCCAATGAGAACGTAAATGAGAAGGAAGGCTAATGTTTACTGATATATGACAGGGTGGTAAATACATTAGAGGGTGACCAGTTTCAGAATACATAGAGAGCTCAGTATTCAGGAACTGTACCGAGGAAAGTTCTTAGACAGTGAAAGCCCACACGGAGAGGACTACAGTAATTAATGGTAAATGGCCTGTATTTGTATAGTGCTTTACTTAGTCCCTATGGACCCCAAAGCGCTTCACACACACATTCACACACTGACAAGCTACATTGTTGCCACAGCCACCCTGGGGCGCACTGACAGAGGCGAGGCTGCCGGACACTGGCGCCACCGGGCCCTCTGACCACCACCAGTAGGCAACGGGTGAAGTGTCTCGCCCAAAGACACAACGACCGAGACTGTCGGAGCCGGGGCTCGAACCGGCAACCTTCGAACTGACGAACTACCAACTCTTGAGCTACGATCGCCCAATAAAGTCTGTGAGAATGTAAACTCCCAGGGTTTAATGGATAACTGGAACTTCCAGTATTCAGGATGGTGTAACATAAGAGCCCACACTGAAAAATACTATGAGGCCAGAATCAAGTTTCTATCTGAGGAAGGATAACAGATCAGATATGATCTTAAAAATACGTTTTTAAGATAAAGGCTTGTCTGTTTTTATTTTATGTCGTTCGGTTGTCTTATTTAATCCTTTTTCTCTCTTTTTTTTGTTATTTTGTATGCGTGTTATATTGTTTAATATAATGTTGTATTTAAAAAAAAACTGATTGCTTTCACCTTTTACTAGAAAATTACACTGCATAACATTGAGTTGTACATCTACATTACTATGTTTGGAATATGTTAACATATGTACAGTGTTGGGGAGTAACGGAATACAAAATATGAGTAACTATTCCGTTACAGTTACCGTTTAAAAAGGTGGTATTCAGAATACAGTTACTTTGTTGAAATAAATGGATTACACTGCGGTACTTTCCTGTTTCATGTTGTCGCGGGTCAGGACTGTTTGGGTTTTGTTTGACAGCTACGTTCTGTTGTTCCAGGCGGCAGCGTTACGGTTGCCATGGTTACAGGGCGACGCTCTCTCTCTCTCTCTGTGACTGTGTGTTTCCTGGGTGAGAGAGCGCCTTTTCGTTGTTGTTGTTGTTGTTGTGCTAAGCTAACAGGCAGAATGCTACAAGCATAGCTCTAAAGAATGTAGCATCATGGGAAGTGTAGTCCGTGCTGCAGGGAGAATGGACTGCCATACACGTTATGTGTCTGTGAGCGCGAGGAGGGAGAAAAAGGAGAGTGAAAGGTACGAGTTGTCGTCGAGGAAAACCGGGAGCTGGAAGCATGTAAATATAATAATAACCACTGCAGCCAAGAAGAGTGCCTGACGAGCCCAGTTGTAAGTAAGCTATTAAGACTCGACTGTACACCGTGTTCGTGTTTTCCTCCGAAAACAATAAGTTCCGTTGGAGCAGTCTTTCAATGCCTCTCTCTGTCTGTCGCAAGAAAAGTTGACCCACACAACAAAGTAAAGCTATTTTTTGGCTACGAGCCGACAGGGACCGCGCCGTATTAGCCAGAGGTCCCTTTACTACGGTTCGGAGTCGCGGACCTTCAGTAACAGTAATAAATCACACAGCAATAGTACATTCACGTTGTTGTAAAAAGCACGATAATATATTAAGTAATCCAAAGTATTCAGAATACGTTACTCTCATTGAGTAACATAACGGAATACGTTACAGAATACATTTTGGGGCATGTATTCTGTATTCTGTAATGGAATACATTTTAAAAGTAACCTTCCCAACACTGCGCGCGCGTGTGTGTGTGTGTGTGTGTGTGTGTGTGTGTGTGTGTGTGTGTGTGTGTGTGTGTGTGTGTGTGTGTGTGTGTATATATATATAAGTCTAAACTTGAGTGTGAGCTCAAACAGCAGAGACATAAAACTAATATTTTATGGTTTCACAATACCGAATATCCTGTTTCGGGGATCTGTGTCTTGTCCCAGTTGTCTGGTATTGGAGCAGATGCTTTAACCACGGGCCGTCTGCAGAGACAGAGGGTTAGGATGACTTTAAATACACAAGGTTTGGGTGTAATACGTCTGAAAACATAAGTAACACAAATGCCATTAAAAGTTTCTTTGATATACAGACACCTTCACTTTTTACATATGTTTTAAGATTTCATTTTAAATCAACAAAACATTTTTCCCATCACATGCCATAATGGCAAGAGCTCATGTTTGTCATTTTTAGGAGTGTTTTTGTTTGTTTTTCAATTTTTTTTATAATTGCTAAATAAAAAAAAAGAACAAATAGGACCCACTGCTGAGATGATCTGGATACGGTTAAGAAAGACGCACACCTGAGCATGTAATAACCCCCACAGTTCATACTAATATCAGAAAAAACAAACAAACCAACTATGAAATCTTAGGAACTCTTTCTTAACATCCAGGGCGACAGGCCTCACCAGGTCTAGATCAGGGAACGGGTCTAGAATCATATCTCTGTGTCACTGTTTTATCAATTATGTCTTTATGGTAGAAAGATGCTTGAAAGAAGCCACTTTGAGTAAAGGGCACCAGATAGCTCCCTCGGCACACAGCTCTCACAACACGACGTGATGTCACGGTGTTGGTAGCATCATGCTCTGTGCTGCTTCAGGCAGCAGAGACGGGCAGGGCTGAGTTAGATCAAAATAAAGGTTCACATTTCTGCACAGCAATGAGCTGCATCATAGGCGTTGCTGCTGGTTACAGAAAGTCTGTCCTTCAGTGGTCCAGAGTTAAACTCCAATACAGTATAATGTGCATCAACAGACCTGAAACAACCAAGTCTGACAGGACCTGCCATGAAGACCAGAATAAACCAAACAAATCCAAGAGTGTAGAAGCCAGACTCACAGCTGTACTACTACAAAATCGGTTTGGGATTTTTTTAATGAAATTTGTGGAAATTTGAAAAAAAAAAAAAAGCAACTTACGTTTAGCAAGCTCTGACTGGAGCATTTTTAATGTCTAGTGCTTGCCTGTTTTTTGACATTCTTGCTACTGAATGGACAAACATGGTGAATTTGCTTCACTCTAATCTTAAGGCCCTGGCAACACTAGTATGTTGGCACGTATGGTAAACCAAACCCAAACGAGCACTGTCTTCATGCGGCCTTCCCTCAGCTGGAAGCTCGAAGGCCAAAGCTGGAACATCAAATTCTCCCGAATTCTTCCTCAAGGTCGCCTGCAGTGACTTGGGGATTGTTGACTTTTGCTTAAAACTAGGTGAAAGCGCACTCTCTCTCTCTTTGGATACAGGAAACACACACGCACACATGTACTCAGACACACACACACACACACACACACACACACACACACACACACACACACACACACACACACACACACACACCTCGCCCTCCAAACGCCTTCGACGCTTACACCTGATGCGGTCAGGCAGGTCTCTGTCCAGCGCCAGGTTTCAGCTGCAGGACCAGATGACCGTTGTCTACATTGGCTCTCTCCATTACCCCATACCACCCCCCACCCCCCGATCCCTGTCGCAAATCATGTGTTTTTTATGTTGTAAGTTGTGAGGATTCATGTGCTTCATTGTGCTGAGGGTTTTTTTCTTCTTTCTGTTCTCAAACTGCTCTCCCATCTGGGCGGAGTTCTTTTTTTCCCTCCTCTTCCCTCATGTATTGCATCATCTATCTCTCTGTATGTACAATCAGAAGGCGTCCTGTTTCACTGCATGTACGTGTAACATTGCTAATGACAATTAAACGTCTCAATCAAGTGTTGAACAGGAATCATGTTAGATTCTGGCAGACACACTGGTCTCTACAGACTGGTTGGTAACGATCAAGGAGTTAACAAGTCTATCAGACTCATTTAAAACACTACATGTAAACCAAAGTGAAGGTGTCTTAAAACTTTCTTGGGGCTGTTTTTGGGATGACGTACCTGACTTTCTTTGTTAGGACATCTGCAGCAGAGACAAACAGTGGCCGTCTGCACACACACCTTTTGGTGCCATAGCGTTTATTTGTCTGTATCATGTCTGAGGAGGAAGTTTAAAGTTAAATGATAATGAGAAACTCAGTTTTACATTTTAACATGCAGAAATGAGTCAACACAGAGTTTCTATATTCTTTGTTTACCCTGGAAACTGAGTGAATACGACTGGGAGCCAGCAGTGAAGTCCACCACGTCTTTGTCATTGGCCAGAAACTTCTCCTCCAGCTTTGTGCTGTTGATGTCTGCTGCTTTATGTCCACTAGTCTGCAAAGCAAGAAAGGTGACTGTGTTTTTAACCTGAAAACAAACCTGCATCAGCATAAGAGCAATGAACGATTGGTAAGAGAAATTAATTTATAATATTTAATAAATATCCCAAGATAGCGACTGTCAAATTAGCTTGGCTGAAAACCATTGAGGCCGTTTGAAAGTCTGACGTTCTTTCCAGTAGAGTTACCCTAACAGACTTTAACTTTACTTATTTATTTTTTAAACTCAACAGTCCAGTATGAGCATGCTCAGTTCACATGATCAACTGAGCACAGCTGGTACATGTAGCCGTTTACTTCAGCTGCTAATTTCTCCTCAGAGATACCAGAGCTGTATGCACAGACTGTGGCAGCCTCGATTTACAGCCATAATAGATGAGATTAAAACTTTAATCATGAGCTGTAATTCCAGCAGCTTAAACAACAGAATACAGAGAGGATAAAAAAAATATGAAAAATATAGTTGTGATTGCAGCAGAAGCAATGCAGTGACCTCCAAAATGGTCAGTGAAATAGAGGTTCAGTGACTATTTGTAGCTCAGATCAGCTCCGCTAGCTTTTCTTGCTGAGGCATGCTGTCAGTGTGGATATCTTCAATAAAACTCTGGAGCAGCTATTTTTTCCATGTTTGTTCACTGTTTTCTACCTCCCAATCTGTTGAGAAGTGTTTCACAATTATACCAGTCCTATGACGTGGCATTACCCAGAGCAAAGACTTTAACCTTTGATTAGAAAATCAGATAGTTTACGCTTTAATAACAGCCTCTGATGTAATAAATCTATTGAGGCAGTATGACTTTAAAGATATTTTAACAGAGAGTGACAACAGAGAACTGACTTCGAAGCTGATATATTGAACGTGTTAGCAAACAGTTACACATTTACATAGTCAAAAACCCCAGTGGATGACACTAAGGTGCTTGTGTGCACCTTTTATGTAAAGGTCCTACATGCTCAGTGCTCCATTATTTTTGCAGTCTAGCACCTAGATATGGTTCTGAGCAGGTATTATAGAATTGGTTTTTAAGAATTTTTTATCATTGAAAATGCTGTCGAGATGTTTAGCTCTCCTGACGAGAGCTAAAGCTAAAACAAACACAAGCTGAAAAGCACTGAAATGCTTTGTGGAGATCACCTGGAGGGGGAAAAACACCCGGTAGGGTCATAGTTCGAGGGACTTTTTTCCACATTACAAATGTTTTTTTTAATCATGTTTACAACAAAAGTACTGACTCACGTGCTAACAACCTTTTGAAAACACTGTGGATGAACAGTGGATTCTGATGCTACTCACATCTGCGGAATAAGTGTTCCACCTCCCAAACTCATCCTGCCAGTACCAAAGCCACTCGGTGGTGTGGATGAAAGTCGGCTCAATCACGGAGTTTTCTGTCGAGAGTCGACGTACTTTGTTCGATCCACAGGTCATCGTGTCAAAGTGCACGGCTGGACTGGTGCTACTGCAGACACCCAAAACAGAAGGCATAATGTTAACATTTTAACAAGTGTGTGGAGTTTGAAAGAAGTTGATATTAAGGAAACAGTAATAGAAATAAAGAATTGTGTCCTGTGGCTGTGGAATCATCACCTAAATCGTCTCCTTTCCACAACCAGGTCCTTGTGTTTGTGTTGGGTCTCACTTTAGGATGAATTTGTCTCATAATTGGAGATTAAGTATCAGAACTTCAGGAGTGGGACCACACCTGCAAACACACTCCTTCCAGTTCTCATCCATATAGGTTCCCCCAGTCCTACAAGCTGTTCATTCTCGTTTACATGACCCACCCTCCATCCCCTTTTCAATTCTTTAACTTCTTGACTTGTATTTAGTACGTTTAGTACGGGATGTGCCAGGTCCTGGAGCCGCCGTCAGTCCCTTTCGAGGCCTTCCTCAAACCGCAGCTCAATTCATGTCAAAGCCATTCACCTTTATCTACGAAAATGCTGTCAAATATAAATGAGGACGTGGGCCCAGCTAGTGAATTACCCGTTACCAATGTAAACCTTATTCTACAGGCCCACACACCAACACAAATCCCTATTCTAAAGAGGACACACGTATGATCTTTGTCATAGTATTTATGTATGAACACAAAGCAAAGATGAAAACCAGCACAAAGAGACGTTAAAGCGATCACCACAATGATTCTACTTTGGAAACATATACAGGCAGAAACTGAGCTGGCAGCCTGACTGCTCCTCAGTAGGGAAGGATACCGATATCAGGTGCCATGATGGCACCGGTTCTGACATAAACGGTAGTAACCAGACCTAAAAGCAGCGCACATTTCGGTGCTTTTTTTCCTTAGATGTCACACACTTCAGATTCTAGCCAATCATTTTACGTTTCCGAGGATAGTAGGCGGGTCCAGGTACGTACGTTCTTTTAGAGCAGAGCTACAGATTACAAATGTCCAAGGCGAAGCGGTCAAAGTCTGGCTGTACTTCACAGCAAAAGATGCAAACTCAGCAGCAACAAGTGCTTTAAGCTGATACTGTGATACTGTCAAAGGAGGTAACTCCTCAAATCCGATGAAACACCTGGCGACGTACAGTGTTTTTTTAAAGGCAAGAAATGCACCGTATTTGATAGCTTGCTGCGAGACCTCACACCGAGCACATCTACTGCGGGTGTGGTGCCTGTTATCGGACCCGGAGTTAGCAACATCCCCCAAGAACCCGAAGAGGAGAGTCCTGGCCCCTAGCCCTGCCAGTGTAGCAGAAATGATGACGGATGATGATGGCAGCAGCAGCCGTTCTTCTCTGCGTGAGTAGCTTAATGTTGTTCGTGTGTAATTTACGTTGAGTAGGCTAACCACGTTATTACATTAATGCAGGTAAGGTGAACTAGCAAACATCATCATAGCTACATGCGGCTGTCTTCTTGTTTGATGGCAGATACTCCCTTCACCCTGGACAAAAAGGCTAAAATGACCAAAGAAAAAGTGGAAAACAGCTGAACATGAGAGGTTTTTGGACAAAGTTGGTGTTTTTTCCATTGTTTAAGCACTGCTTCCAGCCAAGAGTGATACCATATATGCCCCATAGCTGCAGAAAAGGCTAACGTTGTTATCTTGGTGCTTGCAAAGAGCTGAAGTTGTGTTAGCGGGATAATGCAGTTGTTTCCATCCTGGATGCAGTTCCCACTTTACCATCACACTCTTGTTCTTTTGCGGAATAAAAATAAAAGTAATGTCCGTGCTCATGCTGTGGACCACTCCACTACTTTCATCCTCAGACACATGAGCTGAAATCAGCTGATTCAAGTGCAGGTGGAACCAATATTAGAATCAATAGGCAAGCAGACTAACAATTCCAAGGAATGCCACTACTGGGAACTGTTCTCGATTCCCATCCCTACACCTAACTGAATGCTCCGAACCAGTAAACTGCCAAAAGTTCTGCTTTTAAACAGTCTGTGATGATCACAAAGTCAAAAGTGTATTTGATTATCAGATTATCACGTTGTCTTTTGCAGGACTGCAGAGAGTCCTGTGAGAACTTGGTAAGTACCTGTATGAGTTACTGGGGTCACAGTAGTCTCTCTCAATTGTCTCATTATCGGGCAAATCAGTCCACTGGACTCCATCTTGGACCTGCCATCGGTACGGCATCTTGTCATGAGCTTTAAAACATCGATCTAAGAAGAAAGAAGAAAGACAGCTGGTCAAAGTCAAGAAAGAACTACATTAAAGCCTCAAACACTTACTAACCATGACTTTCTCACCATCATGTTTGCAGTGACCTTTAATGAAGTACATGCAGATCCCTGTTTTATCTGAAAGAAACAGGAGATATTTCACAGGCTTCATTCAGACAGCAGTTTTAGTTCATCTGAAAACAGAAGTGTTTTCAGCTGGTGTTTACCTCTGACAGGCCTCTGTCTATTGTTCTGCCATTCTCCACCTTTAGCAGCTTCATCACTGACAGCAGCGTTAATGTTGCTTGATGAACGAGTTTTTGGTAGTGGTTGCTTATTGGTGCCCCTGTTGCCGCCTCTCCCTCTGACAGCTGCTTGACTTCTTCCATGACGGCGTCTCCGTCTTCGAGTCTCACCGTTTTCACTGCTCGCATCGTTGTCACTGGTGGCTGCGGAGATGTCACTGGTGGAAGAGTTTTCATCGTCGCTTTCATTCAGTCCATTACTGGTGTACAGATCGAAGATGTGAGTGCCAGCAAGCATCTCAGTAAGTGAGGAGGCTCGATCCTGCACTGGTCGGCTGCTCTGGTTTCCTCTGTTTCCCCTATTGCCCCTGCTGCCTGTCGCACCCCTACCACCTCTCCCTCTGCCTCTCCGCTGTTGTTGACCATTCTCAGCCAGCCTCAAAGCCTCTTTATTTGCATACACAGCCTTCAAGGATGGCAGAAGGGCACCAGGTACGCCTCTTTCTTGGACATTTTTTATGGGCTGTGGAGCAGTAAAATTGTGATTCCTCGAGCAGCTGCATTCACGGCTGATGTACTTCTGGCAGATGTGGAGCCTCCTGCAACCATCACCATCCTGACACCGGCCGAACTCTCCATCACCGTTGTTGTAGTCGTAGCATATCTGATGGAGACAGAACAAAATGAAAGGAAAGCGTGGTTATATACACGGACTGTAAGTAAAAGATGGAATACAATCACTGACTGTATGTAAATGATGGATATAAACATTGCAACATCCTGCTTTTTTTAACCAGTTTAAATTGATTTTACTCTAAATGCCACAATAAATTGTTCAAAACGTTTTCTTAGGTCTAGTATATCTTTGTCAAGTTTAAAGACGATCCATAAAAAATTGTGGGTAATATAAAGTTTTGACTGATTTTTTAGATGAGACTTTGACCGCGACCCAATTTTCATCTAAATTAAATCAGCTGTTATCATCACACAAAATCTGAAAAAGATATCGTGAAAACTGTGGACGGTACTGCAAACAAACAAACAAACGAAAGGAAATGATTATTTACCAATTACATTGCATGCGTTTTAAAACTTTTAATATACTTTTTGACATGTATAAAAAAGCTGATTTGCCACCAACGTGACAGAAAATGTGTTTTAAAATTGGAGAACAATACACATCTGGCAAACAACTTTACCTCTAAGTTTTAAGAACACCTCAATGACTGCCAATTTGTGAAGAATTACATATTATATTACACTGTGTGGGTGTCAGCTGTACTGTTTGTTATTGCTACAGTATCAACAAGCTGTTACAATTTAAATGAACATATCAGAATCAGATGTGAAAAGATGTTATGACAATGATGATGAGTTCAACCTAAAGTATTTCGTCAGGGTGCTTTTATCGTGTGTTAGGTTAAGACTCACAGCAGGAAGGAGTGTGTGGTCACTCTGCAGCAGCAGGGTGCACAGCTCCTCTCGGCTCAGGCTCTCCAGCTCATGCTCCCTCAGAAGTCTTTGGTTATGATCAGAGGTCAGCTCATGGGAGAAGCTGCAGCCCCTCCTGTTGTAACAGAATCCACACAGCTGAGTCATGACTGTGACATGAGAAGGATTAGGGCCACACACAAACATGATAAGTGCTGCCAAACGTGGATTAATTCATCATTACACGTACACATGCTGTGTATCCGTTTCCAAATTCAGCCCGATACCAATAAAAAATTCATTTTGACTGAGTGTCTGTCAACATATGTGTTCTTATATTTTTCCAAACCCGAGAATTTGTCATTGTAGCTGGCTTCAAAACCAGTTAATATGACGACAATAATAAACACTACTAATAATAATAAGCACTACGAATTATTTGACATTTTAGCCTCTTTAATGGTCCGTAACTTGGTTGTACACAAATACGACAATAAAAAGAAAGTTTTTATTGAGACTCAGAAGTCGGTACAAGGAAGCACAGAGAGGAACTTTTCCTATTAGCCTTTCGAGTCACATGATGATATTTGTTCAGGTTAGCTTTCCTAACAAATCTGCGTCAAACTGCTGAAAATGTCGAATTTTCCCAACAATACCTGAACGCACCGTCAGTGTCATATTCACTGACTGTAAACAGAGACACTAGTCAGGGCCTTTAACCCTGGAATATTTTGCAGCCACTTTCAGCATTACTAGAAAAGGCCTGGATGAACAGAGACGGTGGCTGTTTCACTCGGGCCATGACTCACCTTTCTTACTTTAAGTCCAGTATATTTACCTGAGCTGAGTGAACTGACAGAATCCGCTGAAGAGGAAGTTTTTGCACAGGTGCAGACCCCTGCACGTCCCCGGGCAGTCTTTCACTCTGCAAAGTCTCAGGCGGGTCCTGGCCACCACCTTCGGCTGTCCGTTTGGACAACAGGAAACAAATTTCTCTTGGTTACAAATGATCTCCGACAACTTCGTGGGATCTCCGGAAAACAGATTATACACTAAATCCTCCGTGTTGACTGCTCCTTGGCCGGCGCAGATCATTTTCAGTATTTCCGTCTCCATCGTGTCCGAGCTCTGCCTGCGTTAACTTCCACCTGGGAAACCAAACCGCAGCTTGACGACAGCGGCCGCTGGTTTCATGGGAGGAGGAAAACTTCGGTATCATTTCTGACGATTGGAAAGCGAAACTGAGCTATTTTTATCTTGGACTGATGCTGTAATGCTGCTGATGTCCACTTGGGGGCGTCCACGAAAGAATATAGGGAAGACATTTGTACTGGGCACACAGTGTAACATTAACACAGTAGAGCTGATTAGCAGAAAGCTCAAAGTCTGACTAAAGGAAGTCATAGCTATTACCTCCTGTTGTAGCTTTGCTCTCCTTTAAACCTTTGGGGTGAATTTTCGGGTCTTTAGCTGCTTAACTGTCCATCAGCTGCCAGGCTGTGTGTTTGCAGGTTAAATAGCTCATGCATGTCTGCCTGGGGTGGGGAGGGTGAACCTAAATACATGTGCTGCACAGCTGTGCACTAACAACAATCACAAGTCCAAAAATATCTTTGCTCTTCTTGTTTGCATAGCTGCTACACAGAACACAGTGAAAAACTGAGGTGATTCTCCAGTGGCACACCTGAACGACAGAACAATGTGAATATCAAGAGTATCATACCAACACTAATACTGGCAACGGATTGATACGAGCACAGGAGGATCGATATCTTGTTTTATCTTCTTCAAGTTCAATATGTAACCGACTGAACTGTGTTATTTATTTATTTTTGGAAATGAAAAAATATGCCTCATACATGCACCGTGTTGACTGTCACGTCTATTTTATTTATAGCCCACAGCACATTTAAAAAGCAGAAGTTGACCCAAAATACTTTAGAGACAGGTGCCTTTACAATCCAGCTCGCCAACAAGCTCACTTTTTAAAATGCAAGAACAGCAGTTAGCTGTGTTTTGTTGTGTTAACTCATTATTGTTGGAAAGTAAAAATCACAGCAATTTAGTGATCATTAAAATGCGTCCAGAATTTGCAAACTGATGATGATTAAGTTAGAAGTAAGTATTCCTCATTAACTGAAGGTGTTGGAACGCCTGAGCAGAGGGAAAATATGAATGTTGTTATTGTAAATATTATTGTAATCTTTATTTGTTCTTTTTCAGGGTTTTTGAGGGCAAAAAGAAGGTTTGTAAACCCACAGCTTATTGCTGAAGCTTGTTCGCCTTCATCGTTTTGCTCTTTAACAAATAAAGAGGGTTTTTTTGTTTTGCAGTTTTTTATCCTGCGACTGTGACTCCAAAAGGAAGTGCAGATCATCATATGTCCTGATGCAGACCATAATTTAGGCCACGTAAACCACAGTGGGCCATAATCAAGAACCACACCCGTGAACAGTCTCGATAACTCTTAAATAATTATTTATTTGAATGATTGCCAACATGCACACACACAAAAATCTGTTTTGATAGAACATTTCAGAAGAATAATAGCTTTAATAGTAGAACAGGTTTACAGTGAGCACATGTAAAGAATCTGGAGGCGCCATCGGCAAACTTTATGAAGCCTGAAACATCCTGTATGACTTTTTTGGGAGAGGGTGAGCCTTTGGAGGCATATCCTTGGAAGGTAACGCAGACTTCCACGTGTTAGTCAGCAGCTCTCATGACTGCTGTTTAAGGCATCAGGACCTCAAGCTATGCTCATGGAGTCTGTTCCTAACAGTTTCATCGGGAACATGCACATAAATATGCCATTCTGTAAGGCTTTGGCAGTGATCTTTCTATTACTTTCTGCATAAAGCAACAGATAGTGATCCTGCTGCTGGGTTGATGCCCTTCTATGGCCCTTTCAGGGTTTCCTCATGCACAGCCTGCCTGGCTGTAAGTACCCTCTCATACAGTGTCAAGAACAATAACAAAAAGCAAAACTAGTAGCATGGGGTATTTGTATTTTGTTATATCTGTTTCTAATCATTATAAATATATAACAGCTAATCCAAGTACTACTGACCAAGCGGGCTATGACTGCAAAAGAGCTAAAGAGAAAGGAAATACACACAATGTAACATTTAAACCATCTTCAAACAGAAATTAATTTTTTTTATCAACTGTTTTCTGCATTTACAGTCAGACTATGAACTAGAAAGACTGGCAAATGGAACGAGGTGCACTGTGCACAACAGGGCGAAGTGAACGTTTAACAACCACCACAGCATCACCTTTGTGCTGCACTAGAGCAGCGGTCCCCAACCCCCGGGCCATGGACCGGTACTGGCACATGAGTCGCTGGGTACGGGGCCGCGAGAGTTGAGGCTCGGTTGTGAAATTTATGTTTTTCATGGTTTTTATCGTTAACTCTGTTTCCCTGGGTCTTGTGTGTCTTATTTTGAAATAAATATTTACGCGTTACCATAGCGACCAGAGAGCATTAAGGGGCAGAGAGGAGGATGTTACTGTCAAGTGTTGTTGGCGCATTTCAGGAGGACGCTGCTAATAAAGTTACACAATTACACAGTGAAGTCACGTTTATTATTATATTTGTCTTGGTCGTATCATTTTATTCTCTTGTATTTATCCGCGACACCTTAAAAGCCGGTGTTCTGACAAACCATCCTACTTCCTAATTCCAGCACAAATGTAAGTAGGCATGACGGTTTGCCACTTAACTTTGCCCATCGGAGTATTCTTCTCGCTCATATTCACAAAGGTAGGACGGTTCGCCACTTAATTTCGTGTTGTGCGCATGTGTACAAACAACAGGTAGGATGGTTTGTCAGGTAGGATGGATTCCCGGAACACCGGTCTGTGAAAATATTGTCTGACATTAAACCGGTCCGTGGCGCAAAAAAGGTTGGGGACCGCTGGACTAGAAGGTCCATGTTTTTCGCTTTCCTTCTTCTCAAGCTTTTCCGAGCACAGTGAGTATCGCACACTGCTGCTGTTTGTTTCTATACGTGTTCCCAGACGTTGGTCCCTGCTTGCTGCTGACATTGCAAAGGTCATCTAAAACAGCAAAGCTATCATCAGGCACCAACACGCAGTCCGTCGTGTCTTGGACAAATCCTTACGAGAATCTGAGGCTCTAAACGCCTCCAACATTATCCCTTTTTATTATTTGATATGTTTTAGGTACGACGCTTTCGCATGATAACCACTAAACGTGGATGACGTATAAAACTTCCCGAGATAATCACGAGGAAAGCACTCAGGCTTTTCTTCTGATATGGTTAGCACGCTGCAGCATATCTATATTACTCGCATAAACCTGTCCTATGGGCGGTTTTTGCTAAGCCTGTATGCTTTGTCGAATTCTTCATTCTGTATTTATGTTGAGTATAACTAAATTCCTTCGCGTATGTTGAATGTCACAACCAGAGGTGGGACCAAGTCATTGTTTTGCAAGTCTCAAGTAAGTCTCAAGTCTTTATCCTCAAGTCTCAAGTCAAGTCTCAAGTAATGTCAGGCAAGTCAGAGTTGAGTCTCAAGTCACTGGTGTAAAAGTCCGAGTCAAGTCACAAGTCTTAAACTTTGAATTTCAAGTCCTTTCGAGTCTTTAAAAAAAAAACAAACGAAAAAAAGCATGTTGCAGTTATATGCTAAATGTAAATATTAGACCATGTAATTTTAAAATCTGTGTTTTTCTCAACACATGACAAAATAGTGAACTTAGAAAATATACACAAATTGTGAAATTGCACCTCTTTAAAATGCAGCTCAATTAAACCTAGCTCCAAGAATAATTTTCACCGACAGTTCTGAGATAAGCTGCATGTTATTCTTGGATGCGGTTGTAGGACTGGCTTTAAAATCGCATGACAAAAATATCATACACATTAAAAAAAACTGCATCACCAACGTAGCCTGGACAACATTTGCTAGTTAGATGAAGTCAGCTATCTCATCGTAGCATATTTATATGCATATTTATAATCATACGGTTCTTGGAGTGAGTGCATACACTCATGAAGTTTAGTAACTTCAGGTCACTGCAACAAGCCCAGGTACAGTTTACCGACAGATGGGTGCAGGACCTTGAAATGCACCGTGTAGAACGAAAGACCATCGTACGTATCATAAGTTTACCAGTCTCACAAATCCTCGTCATAAATACACATTCGTTAACCGTTTATTAATAGGACCTTTGAGCTCAACGGTAATTAATTAGTAGTGGAAATAATTTCTGGTAGCATCACAGAAATGTAGCAGTGACAACAATATTGTATGCTGTAATCGTACTGGGCAATTAGTGATACAAAAAACCTGTTTTATCCTGTGAATAAAAGTATATGTTTTTGTCAATGTACCATAATAACAGAAGCGAAACGCAATGTTGTGTCAGGACAATTCACTATTTATGCACAATAAATAAAGGAGCATAGCGCGACAATTTCTGTTCAGCGCCAGACTTGCTTGTAACCTATATCACCAATTATGTTATGAAAATGACGCATTAACTACAACAGCAGACTGACCTTCGTGTAAATGCTTGGAGCAGACTAACCTGTGAGCTGGAGTGTTCTGGGACGTTATATTTGATCTTTGAATGGCTGCAATCCAGGCCATCCGTCGCGTCTTTGTTACTTCGGAAACATGGCTCGAACAATTTCTCTTCAACGACGTAATCCGATAACAACCGATCTCTTTACCCGTCGGCTTCCCGTGGCTGTCATGCGACCGGCTATTGCAGTTAATAATACAACAGCTTCTTGACATTTTTGTGTTTCTTTTTATCGCTGTATAACTGATTTTAATTGAAAGCCTGCGTGCGCTAGTACCGCTTGCCACGAGTTCCCAGAATCCTTTGCGGTTCTACCCGTGAATGACGTCACATTTTCAATCTCTATATAATATGCATGTTAAATTTTATATTTGGGGTAAAATATCAAGTCTTTTCAAGTAAACCGGTTCAAGTCCAATTCAAGTCCCAAGTCATTGGTGTAAAAGTCCAAGTCAAGTCACAAGTCTTAGAACATTTTTTCAAGTCAAGTCTAAAGTCATAAAATTAATGACTCGAGTCTGACTCGAGTCCAAGTCATGTGACTCGAGTCCACACCTCTGGTCACAACAACAACAAATGGAGACATCATCGCATTGTCAGGGTGATAAATATGAAAACTTAAAGACATGGCTTAAAATAGATGTTAATAACTGCAATGTTATTAAAAAACTTTTCTTTAGATTGGCCCACCATTAAGGAGATACATACAGATATATGCTAAGATCATTAGCGATACAAAATGTCATTATTACATTTTGTATAAAAGTTAGTGTCATTTCTATAAAAAACACCTCAGCAAATGGGATTGTGCCAGCCTGGTTTTATGTGCATCTTTTGCACATAAAAGATGCAAAAGATGCACATATGTCTTCATGTGCAACATGAAGACAGACTGACTGGAAATGTTTGTGATTTGTGGAAATTTGTCTTCTTTTAAAAATCACTTTGCATTTGGTCGAGTTGAAAAAGATTGAGCATCGAAACAAACAAAAGAAACTTGCTTATTCAGCATTTTCATCATTAAACCTAATTAAACCTAAAATAGCAACTGACTGGGAAGCTAGTTTTACCAAGTATTTCCCAGGACAATTCACACATTTTTACCAACATTGCTAAATGCTTAATGGTAAACATGTGGTTCTCATATCTCTTTTCTACTCTGAGTACTCAAAGTTACATTTGTCTCACTATCAGCACATGAAAGAAACTGTGCTGGGTTGGTAAGCTGATAGGGTAGCTGGTTTCTTTCACCAGTACACTGTCTAATTGTACTGTATCAGGTACTCGGGGTAGATCTGGTGCTTCTCAAACACCACAAATATGGTGGGGTCCATTTCATCGTCTACACAGCTGTCATAGAGGTTTATGCCCCCTCCGTCTTTTGAAGGAGGTTGGCAATAATCGGAGGACCCTTTGGTGTAGTCTCCCACCAGCACCCGTGAGATGAACATGGCTCGGACGTCAGCGTCACCGGTGAAGTCGTGGGAGTATTTGGCATCGCGGGCAAAGTAACTGCCTGTGTTTAGACACCAAAAGGTACAATTGTGAAAAAATGTATTTGTGGGGAAGGAAACTGGTAAACATGCAGAGGTGATTACACGGTGAAAAATCAATGTTTTCCATAAGAATAACTCCACAGGACTCACGGTGTCACAAAGATGAGCGTGGCTGGAGTCTTTGCTTTTTAAATCTATGCTGAACATGTGCTGAATAACCAATAACTATTTCAGCACGAACATTTCTTCCACTCACCTTTGCCATAAGCCATTCCATGAGTTCTGCAGTCGAAGTTGTTGTGGCAGATGGTGTTTACAGATTTGGAGTCGATGCCATGAAAAAGCCTTAGTTCAGGCACATCTCTCCCTCGGTTTTTGGTCCTCATCTGATTCTTCTGCCTTGAAAAAGGAGACAGGAAACAAATTAAAGCAAGCTGTAAGAGTGTGAATCATGGTCTTGTGTCTTTGAGCCTGTGTTTTAAGTTTTTTTATGCTTTGAGTTTTCTGTGAGCTCATGATTTGTTCTTTTGGATGTTGAGACGCAGTTTATGTTCTAGCTCTGTATTCACTCCTTTCAATATATTATTGTTTCACATTGCTTCTGTGTTCGTCATTAGGTTATGTAATCTTTAGTCATCATCTTTTATGACCCTGTCCCGTCTCCCCAGTCAGTCACGTCTCCATGTTCCCGTCACTGTGTCAAGTTCACATGTCTTAGTCTGTGTCTTTGTGGTCTGAGTCTCCCTTTGTTCTCATGGTTGTGTTCTCCTCCACAGTATATTTTACTACATATAATATCCCCATAGGTCACATTATATCTGGAAGAAAACAAGCCATGAAATTTTGGGAAGTCTTTGTAGATCTCCAAGGTAACACTGGGTAACGGTCTAGATCCAGGCAAGGATATAAAGAAAAAGTAGAGAAAAGGTCAGAAAGTGTGCATGCTAATAGTAGACATTGAATAAAAGATGGACCAAGCCTGTGGCTCTGAAAAGCAACACCACTGTGGGCAGCTTAAATCTCTATATTCAGGGGGCAGCAGGGGGCAAAAAACTGAAAAAGTGGTCAGTTTATTGAAATGCATGAAAAAAGATCTTCTTAGTACGTTTATGACTTCTTTAAATATTTTCCTATTGGGTTGATTTTCTCCATTAATAGTTTAAAGTCTACTTTAATACAACATGAGTTTCGTAAATGATGCTGTTACTTTATCAGACAGGGGTGGCTACTTGCACAGATACAATAACCTGGTTAGAATCTATCGTAGACACAAGCTGTCAGCCAAATTTAACAAGCGGCTGATGCATGGATATTAACTGGATGTCGGTACGTACAACTGAAAGGCCGCCCAAAGACTTTGGTT
Organism: Maylandia zebra; assembly: GCF_041146795.1. Classification (NCBI taxonomy): domain Eukaryota; kingdom Metazoa; phylum Chordata; class Actinopteri; order Cichliformes; family Cichlidae; genus Maylandia; species Maylandia zebra. Next base: position 37,520,597 of record NC_135183.1, on the reverse strand, counting down.
CTGAATTCTCTCAATGTTGATGATATCAAAGCCTCTCATGGTTTTACAGAAAAGAGCTTCAACCTCCTTAAATTCTCTTGAGCTGCTCTGGAGGGAGATTTGCTGTAAGAAAACAGAGAAACATAGAAAATGTTCAGTCACAATAACATTGAACAAAAACAAGCTGTAATCACAATTTTAAAACACCATCATCAAACACAGAAACAGAAAGAATTATTAACTTTTTTTTTTACTTTGGCTTCTAAACAACACTTTTTTTCAACACTTGCTGAAGGAAATATTTGGTTTTTTTGCTGAATACTTTATTATGTTCCATTTAGCTAACATAGCATCTTTGCTGGCTGAAGAAACAGATAATCAGGCTGTGCTGATGTAAAACAACAAAACAATGAAATGAAAAAAGAAACAGCAGATATCTAGCAATACTGAAATCATTGACTGTCTTTTTTTTGAAAATTAAAAATACAAAGTCTTATATCAGAATAAACTGAGGCATCGAGTTTTCAGCAGCCGTACTAAAGAAAGTTGACTCCTAAAATCTGCAAACATGTGAAAAACAACCTCAGCTATCTGGTACTAATTATCCCATTTTGTTAAAAATTACACTGCAAACAATAAGAAATAATAGATTACAATTACTCAATGATGTTTACATTTAGAAATGACTGTGAGCTAAACCAACAGAGGAAAATTATATTTTTTACATTTGTTGGTTTTCACAGTACCGAATATCCTGTTTCAGGGATCTGTGTCTTGTCCCAGTTGTCCGGTACTGGGCCAACATTTTGAACCACAGGCCTTCTGCAAACAGAAATGATAAGGAAAGCTTTCATTATTGTTCGTTTTAAAACCCCAAAACACATTTATAGTTATATCAGTACTGAAATTAATTAAAATTAAAATCGTCATTTTCCCTATTAAAAGCCGTAATAACAATAGTACGATTTTTTACTGGATTTTTAAAAAGATTATTATTATTATTATTATTGCAAATTCATCAATAAAACTACCAACAAAAACTTAACAATTCAGATTTATGTCTGAGGCTGCAATTTTTGGATTGCAATGATTTGTTTCACATTAGAGCACAGAGAACATGTGGAATGTTTAAACTGGAAAAACTGCACCATCATAACAAAAACGTTCATGTGTAGCATCCCCTTTTCTAACAACAGTCCACAAATGTCTGTGAACTGAGACCAGTTGCGAGAGAGAGATGCTCAACATTCCTATTTTTAATGCAGTGCCACTTGAGTGCTCAAAGATCTCATCAACTAGTGATTTTTGGCCCGAGATTGTTCCAAATAAAGTCTTTGTAGATCTCCAAGGTAATACTGTGGTAAGGTCTAGATACAGGAAAAGGAAAGTATATAAAACCATATCTAGAGCTTTGATTGTCTCAATGAGAAGAGTAAACCGAACAAGAACATGAATTCTCCTCCCCAATTAGAATGAACTTCTCAGATGTAAGAACACCGCAGAGAATAAGCTGCTCTTGGGATGACGTACCTGACTTTCTTTGTTCGGACGTCTACAGCAGAGACAAACCGTGGCCGTCTGCACACGAGCGTCTTCGTGCCATTAAGGTTGTTTGTCTGCATCATGTCTGACGGGTAAGAAAAAAAACATAAATAAAAGTTTAAACTTGTGCAATGATTATGACACCACTTTTAAAACACAGAAATCAGCGATCAGATACAGTTTCCATATTCTTTGTTTACCATCGAAACTGAGTGAATACGAGTGTGAACCAGCAGTAAACTCCACAACGTCTTTATTATTGCCCAGGAACAACTTCTCCAGCTTTGTGCTGTTGATGTCTGCTGCTTCATGTCCACCAATCTGCAAAGTAAGAAAGGCGAGCAGGTCTTTAAACGCATAACAAACAGGAATTGCCATATGAACAATAAATCGTTGGGAAGCAAAAGAATATTGTCTAAAGAGCTTGTAATATTATAAAGGTCTCAAGGTAGAAATTCCCAAGTTAGCATAGCCACAATTATGAAAACAGTAACATTTGGTTTGGCAGAGTCGTCATGCTGGACGTCCTTCCTCACCGAGCTCATTTATGTGGCGCTCATGTGGCATGGCTTTGAACTTTTGAACCCCTGACACCAGATTTGTGTTTTGGTATCAAACTAGGGATCTTTTGCATGTTAGGTATATGTGTTAACGACCACAGCTGGAGCCTTAAGATTTTTAAAATTTGATCTTAGGTTGCAGACATTTTATATGAAAATGGAAGAAAAGCAAAGCATGGTGCATTCATTTGGTTGGTAGCATGTAATTCTTCCTCTTTCCTATAAATCAAAAGGTAAGTGACTGCTTATTTTAGTATTAAAAATCTCAACAATTCAGAATATGAGATGAGATATGAGAGGAATACATTTGGTAGGTAAAAGAAAAAGATTAGGAGATGAGCTGTAAATAAGAGAATAGAGCAAGTAAAACATTAACCATGAAACAAATAAATCAGGATATAAAGAAGGCCAAAATAAAAAAAACTAAAAAAGCACGCTGGGCCACAGCCAGTGTAACTCAAACTGCTGAGAAATATCATGATCTTAATTTAGTTTAAGAGTAAATCTCTGCCAGCTTCACTTCTTTCTCCTTTGTGTGCATCATTTATTGCAGTTTACATGTAGTATTAACTGCAGCAGTAGGTGCCATTGATAATGTGACTGAGACAGATGTACAGTGGCACAGATCAGCTCCACCTGCTCTTCATGCTGAGGCACGCCGGATATAAAACTCTGACCTGCTGCAGCTATTTTTCCATGTTTGTTCACTGTTTCACAAACATATCAGTCAGGAACTACTTCACCCGTACACCCCTCCTAAGACGTGGAGTTATTCATGGCAAAGACTTTAACCTTTGGTTTGTTAAACGATGTTTAACAAACAGACTACTGTAATTCATTATTATCAGGATGTCCAAAAAACTCGCTGAAAAGCCTTCAGCTAATCCAAAATGCTGCAGCAAGAGTCCTGACAGGGACTAGAAAGAGAGAGCAGATTTCTCCTGTTTTGGCTTCCCTTCATTGGCTTCCTGTTAAGTCCAGAATTGAATTCAAAATCCTGCTCCTCACATACAAGGTCTTAAATAATCAGGCCCCATCTCATCTTAATGACCTTGTAGTACCATATCACCCTATTAGAGCACTTCGCTCTCGCTCTGCAGGCCTACTTGTTGTTCCTAGAGTATTTAAAAGTAGAATGGGAGGCAGAGCCTTCAGTTTTCAGGCCCCTCTTCTGTGGAACCAGCTTCCAGTTTGGATTCAGGAGACAGACACTATCTCTACTTTCAAGATTAGGCTTCAAACTTTCCTTTTTGCTAAAGCATATAGTTAGGGCTGGACCAGGTGACCCTGAATCCTCCCTTAGTTATGCTGCAATAGGTGTAGGCTGCCGGGGGATTCCCATGATGCATTGAGTTTTTCCTTTCCAGTCACCTTTCTCACTCACTATGTGTTAACAGACCTCTCTGCATTGAATCATATCTGTTATTAACCTCTGTCTCTCTTCCACAGCATGTCTTTATCCTGTCTTCCTTCTCTCACCCCAACCGGTCGCAGCAGATGGCCCCGCCCCTCCCTGAGCCTGGTTCTTCCGGAGGTTTCTTCCTGTTAAAAGGGAGTTTTTCCTTCCCACTGTCGCCAAAGTGCTTGGTCATAGGGGGTCATATGATTGTTGGGTTTTTCTCTGTATCTATGAAGCGCCTTGAGGCGACTTTTTGTGTGATTTGGACTATATAAATAAAATTGAATTGAATTAAAAAGATCAGAAAGTGTAAGCTCTGAATGGCTGCAACGTCAAACTTAAATGGTAGTGGAAAATTATTTACTTTAACCTTCTAAGACCTGAACTCTTCCACAGCAGCATTTTTATTTTCTCTTTGATATTTGGGCTGATTGGGTCCTGATAAATGTAAAAACAAAGAATTACCAGATTTTTTTGTTTTTACCTAATTTTTGTTTCTAAGAAAAATAAGAGCCACATATGAGGATATTCATTTAAAAATTTCGATAGAACAGAAGCAGTATAATGTCCTCGTAAGTGGATCTCAGGCCCTTGTAGAGCAAAATTGAGTATTTTGATCTAACTAACCCAAAATGTGATGTCCACATATGTGGACGCCAGGTCCTAGGAGGTTAATACAGTTTCCATAAAACAACAGAGCTATACTAAAATTTAAGTGAGTAATGATGTTTATACTACAAGATGATGTCAGTCTGTTTTGTTGTCATTGTGATGTTGTGCATCGTATTGACAAAATAAAGTGTGTTATACCGCTCTACCATCACACAAAAAGTTGAAGCTGTGGACACTGGGCTGCTAGCAAACAGACGAACAAACAGAACCCATCACTTACTCGCTCCCTTCAGCAGAGAATGAAAAACAGCAAATGCTCTTACGTAATAAATGTGACAGTATGAGCTTTTGGATTTAGCAACAAACTCTTGCTGATATGTTAAATGTGTCAGAGTTTTTTATTTGCATGTCCACAAAACTAGCATGCATTTGGAGTCTTGTTTAAAGTTTCTTGACAAAATTAATGTAGCTCTGTTCTCCAAATGTGGTCGTGTTCAGTTTTAAAAAGTAAAACAAAAACACAACAACGGTGAAAATGAGGCTTTGAAATGCAATCGACAAACTAATGGGTGACGCAAAGACGACTGTCTTCACTGTTTATCAAAGAGTGCAAACAACCTTTTTAGTAAACAGTCAGTTACACATTTTATATGTTTGTACAGCGGTCTGTTAGAGTTATGTCCTAATATTGTCTTTTTCTTAACAACATAAAAATTTAAAATACGATAACAATAATGTTGTTACTCACAGCAGATGCAAACATGTTCCACCTCCCAAACTCATCCTGCCAGTACCAAAGCCACTCGGTGGTGTGGATGAAGGTCGGCTCAGTCACCGAGTTTTCTGTCGAGAGCCGACGTACCTGCTTCAGTCCGCAGGTCATCGTGTCAAAGTGCACGGCTGGGCTGGTGCTACTGCAGACACACAATTAAAACAAAATGAATCCACTGCTAGCTGTGTACTGCGTGTGTGTCATTTGAAAACACAGCATTAAGACATTTCTTGTAGTTGGTCATCAGGTTTGCACACATCAGCGAGGGATCTTAGACCACTCCTTTTTACAGAAACTCTTTAAACCCTTCAGGTTCTTGGGTTCCACTGAACAACTCAAAGCTTCAGCTCCCTCCACAGATTTTCTATAGGACAGGTCTGGAGACTGTCTGGGCCACTCCATGACCTTTGCTCTTCTTTAGCCACTTCTTTGTTGACTTGGTATGTTTTGGGTCACTGCCATGCTGGAAAATCTGTCCACTCAGTGGTCACGCTGCGGGAGGGAAGTTCTCTTCAAGATTGTACGGTGCATGGCCCTGTCCATTTAGGATGGGAATTGATAAGAATTTAGCGATTCCGATTAAATGATTGATATCAATTATCAATTCTTCATGGCTTTCACTGGCTCTGCTTTGAGTCGCCACCATCTCTAAGCAGCATAGCAAAGACATTACATTCATGGAAGTTAATTACATGCTGTGTGGTCAAATGTTTGTGCATGTTGGAGGGATTTCCCATCCTTCTTGTGTTTTGTGGTCATTACTGAAAAATGTAAAAATGTATTACACAAATTACACAAAACCCTTTTTTTTTAAATAATGCAGTACATACTGTAACTACTTGTTACATTACTCTTTACATTACCTAAAATACTAAAACACACTGTCATAATAACCAGTTAATAGTATAATAGTACAAACCTTAGGCTACAGTCCAGCACACCAACACAAATCATGACGACACGAGGACACACATATGATCCTAGTCATAGTATTTAGGTGTCAACAAAAAGCTGCCAACACAGAGCAAAGATGAAAACCAGCACAAAGAGCGATCGCCATGGTGATTCTACTTTAGAAACATGAACAGGTAGAAAGAGAGTCTGCAGCCTGACTGCTCATCAGTTTGTTACTTGTTGAAGTTCAGGCTCTGGCTGATGGGCTGCGGCTTTAACATTACTTTGGGTTCTTGGCTGGCTTAGTATTAGCATGCTCTCTGTGCAAAGAGCCAAAGTTGTGTTACCACCATAGTGCAGCTGTTTCTGTCCTAGATGCAGTTTCCACTTTACCATCACACTCTTGTCTGTTTTTTTGTGCAATAAGAATAAAAGGACAGTCCATATCCAGGCTATAGACTGTGCCACTATTTTCCTCCTCCAACAAACTGAAATCAGCTGATTTGGACAACAGGGAACTGGTTCTCTACAAGAACTGGATCCTGATTCTCAAACCTACTGTCCATTAGAACCTCATTCTGGGGAACTCATTCTGAACGCTTAGCAGAAAACAGCGCTTGACTGTGGTAAAAGTGTTCTTTAGCTCATATTCAGCATTTCTCTTCTGCCAAACATGGTGGCCAAAGAGATCGACTGACTGACCACAACACTTTCTCCCAAGCCTTCTCTCAATCATGAAGATGTTCACTTGAGCAGGTGGACCTTAAGGTTGCAGCAAGATTTCTATCTATTCTGCTTTAAACGCAGTTGAGATCAGGAGTAATGATAATGGTAATTTGTTGGAAATTCATGTCAACTCAATGTGCTTAACACTGAACATAAAAACATAAAAACCTGGTCACCAAACCGCAACCACCACACTCCACACAGCTTCCCGTGACACTGGGGGAGACAGAGTTCTGTCTGCATGTCAGAGATCAAATCCTTATTTCACTCAGCGACATGCAGGTCAAAGAACTTTTCTGTGATATGTTGATATTCTATCTGCTTCCATCAAAATAAGTAACTAACATAAAACTACCATAAAATTGTGTTCATTTCACTTTAAGTGAGCAAACTTACAAATTCAGCAAAGAATCAAATATTTTATTTTAATATTTATCCAAAGCGTTGCGCCTGAAACCGCCGTATTGTAGCGTCCCTCCAACAGGAGACAGAGACGGTCAGGATTCCGTGTACCAGCTGTTCATTAGGAACAGTAACACAGTCGGCTGTGGGCTGTAGACAACGCCAAAACAAAGAGAGCGCTCCCTGAAGAACAAAAACAATCCCTCTGTCTCCTCTTGAACTTGTGCTACATTTCCCCACCCCCCACACACACACACACACACACACACACACACACACACACACACACACACACGCTCCATAACTCCCACCCCCATACATACACTCTCAGCCAACCACAAGCATGTTCTCCTACAGACTCTCTGTCACAGGTGTTTGATATGATCGACAGGCTTAACAGCCTCTAGATTATTACACCTTCAAGGACACTCAGTAAATCACATCATTGCACGTGTGGAGCAAGTCCATCATAGCTGTGTGACAAATCTGAACACAATAACGCTGATGACACAACGATCAGATTAACTTGCAATCCAGTTTGTTACATACTAACATCACAGAGAGCCAGCGCTTCCTAAAACCAAAGCTTTCTGAAGCATTTTACCTTCAAAAAATCTGGAAACGCCCAAACCTTTTATCTAAAATTGAGATGTCTGAGTTGCAGAATAAATGTAAGTACCTGTATGAGTTACTGGGGTCACAGTAGTCTCTCTCAATTGTCTCATTATCGGGCAAATCAGTCCACTGGTGTCCCTCTTGGACCTGCCATCGGTACGGCATCTTGTCATGAGCTTTAAAACATCGATCTAAGAAGAAAGAAGAAAGACAGCTGGTCAAAGTCAAGAAAGAACTACATTAACGCCTCAAACACTTACTAACCATGACTTTCTCACCTTGATGTTTGCAGTGACCTTTGATAAAGTACATGCAGATCCCTGTTTTATCTGAAAGAAACAGGAGATATTTCACAGGCTTCATTCAGACAGCAGTTTTAGTTCATCTCCCCACAGAAGTGTTTTCAGCCGTTGTTTACCTCTGACAGGGCTCTGTCTATTGTTCTGCCATCCGCCGCCTCTAGCAGCTACATCACTGACAGCAGCACGAATGTCACTTAAGGAACGAGTATTTTGAAAAAGCCGATGGTTGCCCCTGTTGCCGCCTCTCCCTCTAAAAGGCACAGCAGCTTTTTTTGGACGCCATGTCCGGTTTTGGCTTACATCATTTTCGCTGCTCGCATCGTTGTCGCTAGTGGCGGCAGAGATGTCACTAGTGGGAGAGTTTTCATCGTCGCTTTCATTCAGTCCATCGCTGGAGTACAGGTCAAAGGCGTCAATGTTTGCAGCAATGTCACTAAGTGAACAGGCCTGATCCTGCACCGGGCGGCTGCTGTGGCTTCCTCTGTTCCCCCTAAAGCCACTGTTGCCCCAAGTATCTCTCCAACCTCTGCTGAGCTGATGGCCACCTCTGCCTCTCTGACTTTGTTGACCATGGTCACTGACTCGAGCCACCTTCAAAGCTTGTTTATTTGCATAAGTAGCCTTCAAGGATTGAAAGAGTGTGTCAGGTACGCCTCTAGCTTGCAAAGCTCTGAATGGCTGTGGAGCATTAAAATCGTGGTTCTTCCAGCAGCTGCATTCACGGCTGATGTAGGTCTCACAGATGTGGAGCCTCTTGCAACCATCACCATCCTGACACCTGCCAAACAGTCCAACACCGTTGTTGTAGTCGTGGCATATCTGGAGATATGGAGAGAGGAAAAGATGAAAAGTGAAGGTTATAATCACAGACTGTAAATCAAACCTGGATTATAATCATATATTCTACATAAACGATAGATAGAACTGTCTGACATTCCTGTTTGATTTGTTGTTGTTTGTTTTGTTTTGACTTTAAAAAGGCACTGTACATGTAAGCTGTATAAATAAGTAAGACAGGAAAGACTGAGAGCATAAGCTTGATTTGAATCAGTTTAGGTCATTTTGTCATAAACTTCTAAAAAACAGGTAAATTCAAGGAGAGATGCAACCATTTGAATCTCCCCCTGCTGGGCATTAAACAAAATGCAGGCATTTAAAGAACTTTCATTTAACACAGTGGTTCCCAAACTTTTTTTTGCTAGCCCCTCCCCTTTGTCTTACAAGAAAACGAAATTCGTCACGCAACGTCAAACGTATGTGCCTTTTGTCACGTCACGCCGTGCGCCACGTTAATGGCTGTATCCCAATTCAGTGTCTGCAGCCTTAAAGTACGCAGCCTCAACGATCCTCAAGGGCCGCGTACTCAAAGACCGCTAAGGCCGGAAGTGCGAGGCTTGTGAAATGGGACGGTCTAGCCTCCGTTGCGCTGCCCAGGTTGCCTAGCAACCATGATACTAACAGCTGGAAACGTGTCATACAGCTGTGTTTGACAGAAATGAAGGAGAAAATATTTTGTTCATTTGTTTGTTTCTACATAAGCTTTGATCATTCTCTGTAAGATTAAGCTCAGCTATTGAACGGCGTATATTTTAAAGTAAAGGCTTTAAAACCAAGTTAGCACAAACGTCACTAATGTCACATAACTTTGCCGACATGTGACCAACAGTAATGTTTTAATGTTCTTCGTTATTAAACATTTGCACATAAATAAGTGACATAATATTCATTACTTACTTAAAGTTTACTCTTCAGGCGCCCTTCACCCACCGTTTTTTTTTTTGCAAAATTATCCACACCCACCGCCGCGCTATGCATTCTGGGATAATTGGGCCACGAAGTCTACACCGCCACAGCCTTAAAATTCAGGGAAATGAAGGACGCATTTCAGGGCCGCATTTCGAGCAGCCTTTGAATTGGGACAGCCTTCGTCGCATCGCGGTGACGTAATCGGCCTTGAAATGCGGCCTTTAAGGCTGCAGACCCTGAATTGGGATACAGCCATCGTTTACATTAGATCAATCTCTACAATGGCGGATAGAGACAAAATACTGTTAATATGACTATCTGCAGTTTTTACACGCTTACATTTACACACACAGTTGCTGTCCCTCCGTTTAGAAAGGCAGAGACGTCAATGGTGTAATTATTTTACATTTTTTCTCAATAGCTATATTTTTCAAAAAAAAAAAACATTTTTAAAGAAAAACACTTTCAATTCATTTAAAAACAAAAGTAACATGTTAGTGGAAACAGCGGGTGTGGCATTGTGTCGTAGGAATGCAAACTAGACTGACTCGTCCGGTTCATGCTGTGTGTTGTTAGACTTACATCAGGAAGAACTGTGTGGTCACTCTGCAGCAGCAGGGTGCACAGCTCCTCTCGGCTCAGGCTCTCCAGCTCATGCTCCCTCAGAAGTCTTTGGTTATGCTCAGACGTCAGCTCATGGGAGAAGCTGCAGCCCCTCCTGTTGTAACAGAATCCACACAGCTGAGTCATGACGGTAAGTACTCAGTAAAAGAAAAGAAAAAACCCCAAAACAATAATGACAACAACAAAAAAGCTGTCATGTACGTCATGGGTTATCTTTCTGGTAGAAAGTCCGTTTGCAAGTCAAAAGACGGCGCGATAACTCATGGACAGAATTATATGAAAGTCAAGTTCAGCGTTTTGGGAAAAATGTTTTAGCAGGATTCGCCCAATAATAGGTTTGATGTACAGCTGGGTAGAGCCAGCATCCGTTTAACTTCGAAGACTCAGACAATAAGCTGTTTATTTACTTTAAGTCCAGCATGTTTACCTGAGCTGAGTGAACTGACAGAATCCGCTGAAGAGGATGTTTTTACACAGGTGCAGACCCCTGCACGTCCCCGGGCAGTCTTTGGCTCTGCAAAGTCTCAGGCGGGTCCTGGCCACCACCTTCGGCTGTCCGTTTGGACAACACCGAGCAAATTTCTCTCGGTTAGAAATGATCTCCGACACCTTCGTGGGATCTCCGGAAAACAGATTATACACTAAATCCTCCGTGTTGACTGCTCCTTGGCCGGCGCAGATCATTTTCAGTATTTCCGTCTCCATCGTGTCCGAGCTCTGCCTGCGTTAACTTCCACCTGTGAGACCAAACCGCAGCTTGACGACAGCGGCCGCTGGTTTCATGGGAGGAGGAAATCTTCGGTATCATTTCTGACGATTGGAAAGCGAAACTGAACTATTTTTATCTTGGACTGATGCTGTAATGCTGCTGATGTCCACTTGGGGGCGTCACCGCGCTGTATGACCTCCATAGACCTCGACTGAAAATGAAAAGAAGGGCTTACTTTTGCTTCACAGCTGAAACATGTCCAGTAATGAAAACACATGGCGTCACAATGCGTCTATGGCTCTGTGGATGTGTCGTTGCGCAACAGCCCATCTCCTGTATACTACTGCACAGACTGTGCTGGGCTATAGAGCAAACTCTTATGACAGCTCGTATGGATGGGCCATTGCGAAGGAACTGGATTAACTGTATTTTTAATTAATTACTTAATTAATTAAGTTACTAATTACTTCTCCAAAAAAAGAAATCACTTTACTTTACTGATTACTAATTTTCAAAAGTAATTAGTTACTTTATTACTTAGTTACGTTTAAAAAACATATGCAACCTGAATACATTATAAAGTACTATTGCTTTATAACGTATTCAGGTATCAGCCAAAGTCTATTTTTTCTGCATAATCCATCACTTAAAATTGAATCAAATGAAAAAGTATCTTTTAAAACTTAGTATTAGTTTTAATCATGCAGAGTGTACAGCGGATGACAATGTTTTTACAGAATCAAAGTAATGTGAGTACTTCCAACGCTGCATGGTCGCACTCTCTCCCGAGCTCCATAGTATCCGTTGATCTACACACGTCTGCTGCTGCCACAGACGTCGCGCGCTCGTATGTCACTCTCACAAATAAAATCACGGTTCAGTAACGCAGTAGCGCTTACAGGAAAGTAGCAGTAATCTAATTTCTCTTTTGCAATAGTAATATTGTACTTCACTTAAAAATTGGAAAAAAGTAATCAGATTACAGTAGTTACTTGCAACGCGTTACTGCTCATCCCTGGTCACCTGTAGGTTATTAATATAGCTTCTAACAAACTGACAGGCTAATATTTTGCCCTCATATCGAGTTTTAAGGAAACTTCCATGTGTTTGACTCCAACAGCAGCAGCGTGCGCTCATCAGTGCACAACAGGGCGAAGTGTGAAAGATGAACAACTACCACAGTATCGTCTTTGTGCTCAGCGTTTATTGTTTTCTTTCTTTCTTTCTCTTTTTTTTTTTACATGTTTTTCCAAACACAGAGAAGTGAGTGTCACACACATCGCAGCCCTTTGTTTCTATCTGTGCTCCAAGAAGTTGGTCCCAGCTTCCTGTTGACATCACAAAGGTTGTCTAAACAGCAAAGTTATCAACACACAGGCCGTCATGTGTCTCAGCCAATCTGACAGTGTCTTAATACAGTAGGACACGCTAATATGACAACCACTAACTACCTGAGATAATTACGTGAAAAGCAATCAGGTGTTTCTTCTAGCTCAGCGTGCTTATGTGATATTAGCGTTGTGCTGCTATTTCTGAGTTATTCTGTATAAAAGTTATTTCAAAGTTTAATTTAAACATAATGAGTGGAAAAGCTGTCAAGTTTTAGAAATTCACCTTAAATAATTTTACAGTACATGTGATTTAGGTGGAAAGGTTTGAGCATCAAAACAACAAAGAGAAAAAACAAACGAGAAATTTGAAACTGGAAAGAGAAAGTATGAAACATTTAACATTTCTGAAGCTTTCTTTAGAAACCTGCATCACCTCTAATCTACATGTTCAGCATGTCTGTCAAAGTTTCTTCATCATTCATATTAAACCTAAAATACTTTAATAGAATCTAACTGGGAAGCTGGTGCTACCAACTCTTTTTCTGGAGCACAGTTCACAAATCATAACTCACATTTTCAGGTACCACTTCTGGAAAATCTTTTTACTAACTCAGCTACATTTTCAGAAAAGTCTAACAATTCCCTTGGAGATAGTGTGGGAAATGGAGTTGATGGTGTGGGTTTGTTGACTGTTCCACTGGTTGAGTCCATGGAAGAAGCTGTGCTGGGAAGGTGCCGTGCAGTGGTTTGACTTAAGATGGTATTTAGTTTGTGTACTACCGATGGTGTCTGTACTACTGCTGCGGTGGGTAATACCAGTGGTTTCCCTACTGCCACGTGTCTTGGTACCACCACAGATTGCTGTGCTAGTCTCGACCCTGATACTCGCTTTGGTACTGTGCCATCAATAAACATGTTTGTGGTCTTGTACTGGATCAGGTACTCGGGGTAAATCTGCTGCTTCTCAAACACCACATATATGGAGGGGTTCATTACATCATTCACACAGCTGTCATAGAAGTTTATGCCCCCTCCATCCTTGGAGGGAGGTCGGCGATAATCAGAGGACCCTATGGTGAAGTCTCCCACCAGCACCCGTGAGATGAACATGGCTCTCACATCAGTGTCACCGGTGTAGTTGTGGGAGTATCTGGCATCACGGGCAAAGTAACTACCTGTGTTTAGACACCAAAAAAGACGACTGTGAAAAAAATGCATTTGTGGGGAAAGACAGCAGGAACCCTAGTGTCACAAAATCATCTGCAAGACTGAAATGAAAATGTTTTAAATGGATGCTATTCAACATTTCTTCCAATCACCTTTGCCATAAGACGTTCCGTGAGTTCCGCAGATTCTCCAGTCAAAGTTGTGGTGACAGATGGTGTCTGCAAATTTGGAGTCAGTGCCATGAAAAAGCTTTTCTTCCCTCACATTTCCTCCTTTGTTTTTGGTCTTCATCTGATTCTTCTGCCTTCAAGTAGGAGACAGAAAAAATGAACTCAAAGGGGTACATGTACAGTAAGTGTGTGAATGTAAAGTCACTCAATCTATGTAGATGTGAGGCAACCAGAACCCGGGGGACAAGAAAGAAAGAGAAAGAAGAAAAGAGAAGTTGGCAACAGAGGGATACTGAAAATCTGCATAATGACCTGATGTAGGAAAAAAAAACCCAAAGAAAACAGTAGGAAACCACGGTAACAACCAACATAAGCATAAGTAACAGTAAATAATACATATAGAATGTTACTGAGCAGCATACACGACTAGTAATGCACGATATGTTTACAGGCAGCAGCCAACCACGATAGTGTGTGTCTGTGAGTACCTGCTTGTACACCTGTGTGAACACTTGTGTGTACACGCATAAGGTTTGTTCATGTAAGTGTCCAATAATAGGTTTGCTGAGACATAGCCCTGCCCCCCAGGACATGAAGCAGGCATGGAGGAGATCCAGGCCCCAGGCATCTACAGGTCCCCCAGAGCATGAAAGCAATGATCATGACACTTTGCATATTAATGATCAAGGAGCTGACCTCACAGCCCATTGCTCATTCATTGGTGCTGGTTTCAGTCACTGTGTAAATGTACTATTTATAAGGTTGGAAGCCTGCGGACAGCTGAGACTGAAGACGTCACTTGGATGAGTGACGAAACGTTTCTCCCACTGAAAACGTCCAGATGAACAGAATCTGGTTTTACATCGGTGTGTGAATGTTGTTAGTTTGTACTTGAGTTTAGAAGTGCATGTATAAATGTGTGAATTAGGCATGTTGTATACAGTGCTTTGAATACTCCGGGAGAGTAGAAAAGCGATATATAAGAATCAGTCCATTTAACTTTTTGGGGCGGTATACTAAAATGCTACTTACACTGGACAAAGCAGAAAAAAGTCAGATAATATACATGTTGATCTTAGATCAAGCTTCTGGTTCTGAAAATCTACCTTGCACTCATGAAGTCAACCATGAACTACAATTTGTTCATGGGACGCCATCTGTCTGACAGCAAAGCCTTTGGTCATGCATCAGGACAATGATCCCAAGCACAACCGCAAATACACAACAGAATGGCTGAAAAAGAAACAAATCAATATGATGCCCAATGAATGGCCCAGACTCATTCATGAATGAAATGTTGTAGTGGGACCTTAAGAGAGCTGTGCATAAACAAATGTCCACCAAACTCGATGAACTTAAGCAACACGACCCTAAAAGTTAAAAAAAAAAATTCTTATCAAACAGGGAAGATTAACGTTTGTGTTTGGCAGTGTGATGGTGTGGAGCTCCGCTCTATCCTCCAAGATGTCAACGCTCACCCCCACAGACTACTTCCAGAATTTGGGAGTGGAGAAGACAGAACAGAAGGGACATGCGACAAATGCTGGTTGAAGGATATGATGTCAGCCCACATACTCAACTCTGCTGCTCAACCTGCAGCTGCATTTTCCACCAATTAAGGGAAAATGAACAGGCTTCCCAGATTGAGATTTATTCCAAGAAGCATTTTTACAACACAAGCCAAACATATTTCATTACTACATTAAATGAAATACGTACAGCTGAAAGGCTTCCCAAAGAGCTTTGTTCTGAATCCTCTCAATGTTGATGATATCACAGCTTTTCATGGTTTCAGAGAAAAGAGCTACAACTTCTCTAAATTCTTCCGAGCTGGGCTGGAGTGAGATTCGCTATAAGAAAAAACAGGAACATTAAACATTTTCAGTCACAATTATAAAGGAAAAGTAGAATGGAGTGGAGACAAATAACATAATCACAACGCTAACACACAAAATCTGATATGAAAACCTGTAAAGCAGGTTTTTTCAGCAGATAGTGTGAAATATCTGAATTTATTTTCAGTTTTTATATATATATAAATAAAAAATGGTTTTTTTTACAATACCGAGTATCCTGTTTGAGGGATCTGTGTCTTGTCCCAGGTTTCTGGTATTGGAGTGGAAGTTTGAACCAAAGGCCTTCTGCAGAGAGAAAGGGTTAGAATGACTTTAATTATTGTTTTTAAAGGTTGAAAACACACATCAGATAAATGTAATTAATGATCACTGCGGTAAGCAGACTTCTTTTCTTTATTCAAACTTTAAGTTTTAATTTTAAATGAATAAAATATTTTTCCGTTATAAGCGACAATGAAAAACATCATATTTTTAATTTCTTGCAAATTCCTTGAAAAACAAACCAACGAAAGAAAAAAAAACAACCCCAAACTAAAGAATTGTGACTCATGCTGAGGCTCCACACAGACGGGGAAATAACTGTTTGATACCCTGCTGAATTTGTAGGTTTGCTCACTTTACAAAGAAATTAAAATATAAAGTCTCTCATTTTGATGGTCGTTTCATTTTAATGGAGAGATCAACCAAAAATTCAGAAACAAAACCCCCCATTACCGAGTTCTTTGATCTGCATGTCATTGAGTGAAATAAGGATTTGATCCCATACAAGCGAGCCAAATGAACACAGCTAATAAGTGAAACAGAAGAATTTAAGAACAATCAGGGTTGTTCCTACAGTCTTTGAGTCTTATTAAGTTACTAAGTAGCTCAACAGTGTCTCTAAGAAACCTGTAGACATCATGTTTTGTGAAATCTTTGTTGACTAAAAAGCTAATATGACCAGTTACTGATATGGCTAGCTACTTATTTACATCTCCATGAGTAAATAGTCACGTTTCGTCTTCTTGGCTGTGTCAAAAATTAAATCAGCATTGAAACCCCCCAAAACAACTGCAATTCCTTAAATGGCCACTTGAAGTTAGCTTAAAAAGTTGACCCACTTTTGTGGATAATGTTTACAGCCTGGTACAAAATAATGGTTTTTGTCTCTATAGCAAATTTTATCACCCACGACTACGGGGTGCCGTGAAAATGACAGTTGTCTTCCATGCAATTTGACAAAGCTTCATAGGATCTGCCAGCAAGACCAGGAAAAAACCAAATTCACGAGTGTGGAGCCTGTAGAGATGTGGTCAGACTCAAGGCTGTGCTGCTGAAAAAGGAGCTTCTAAAATGTATCAACACCAGTTTTTGAGTTTTTCAACAAATTTTGCCAATATTTCTATAAACACAAAGATGAAGCCAATTTTATTTTCATTTAAAATTACATGCAGAACTTCCTGAATTCAGAAATTTGAATCAGGCAAATGTTTCATAGGGACAAACATTTTGTGTCATCAGCTGTTGTCAAGTTTTATGTAGCTGTACTCTACATCACATTATTTTATATATATATATATATATATATATATATATATATATATATATATATATATATATATATATATATATATATATATATATATATATATATATATTTTTTTTTTTTTTTTTAAGATTTGTTTCTTTTAGACTTCTATGACCAAGAGAAAACCCGAATGTTGGCATGGTTACCCATCAGTACTGAACAGAAATGTGTTAGGTTTAAGCCAATATCTCTAAATCAAATCCCGTCTCCAACTGGAATTCGAGTGGAGTATCTGTCAGAATGAAGCTGCAGCAGCATTCAAAGATCTCATGATTGAGAAAAAAAAAGGTAAAGGGGTTTGAAAACTTTCTTGCGGGGCTGTTTTTGGGATGACGTACCTGACTCTCTTTGTTAGGACATCTGCAGCAGAGACAAACCGTGGTCGTCTGCACACAAGCCTTTTGGTGCCATAATGCTTGTTTGTCTGCATCATGTCTGACGGGTAAAAAAGTTTAAACTTACATAATAATTATAAAGCCAGCTGTACATATTAGCATTTCTGAAGTCAGCAAACAGAGACAGTTTCCATATTCTTTGTTTACCCTGGAAACTGAGTGAATATGAGTGTGAACCAGCAGTGAACTCCAACACGTCTTTATCATTGGCCAGGAACTTCTCCTCCAGCTTTGTGCTGTTGATGTCTGCTGTTTTATGTCCACTAGTCTGCAAAGCAAGAAAACTGAGCGAGTTTTTGACCTCAAACCTGCACTGGGATATTAATAAAGAACAGTTGATTATAATACCTGAGCTAATCGTAAATCAGCATCATTATAATTCTTTTAGAGACACTTTGTCTTTAAGGAGACCTGACTGCATCAAGCACTTAAGTACCAAAAAACAGCCTTAAAAAGCTGACCCAAATTTACAGCAGAACTGAATACGCTTACGGGCTGGTACAAAAATGGGTTTTGGTATGGTTTTTTTTTGCACATTGAAATAACATTGAAACCTAGGTACTAGCTCAGGCTCCTTCCACACCAGAGAAGTGACAATCCATGAACTACAAGCTAGTTTTTGGAAGCTACTCCGCAACTTTTGCTATCTAGCAGCCGAATATGATTCCTGACTGGAAAAGTTTTTTCATATATTTTTTTCATTTAAAATTTCTCCCTGAGTGTAATGGAATCACTGCTGATGCCAGATCAGGATGATATTGTTGGAGGATAGAACAACAACATGAAACACAAATTGAAAAGCACTGAAATGCACAGTAGAGTTCTCCTGTAGGGGAAACAAAGCACTGCAGGCTCAAACTATGAGGGATTTTTCACATTACAAATAGTTTATTTGTGTTTTTCAATAAAACTATTAAATCAGACTCACAATTAGTTACATTTTTTGAATGTGGATACACAGTGGACTGTTAAAGTCGTGCCTTAATGTCTTAGCAATCTGCCAAAATTTCTGCAAACACTCTGTAGTTACTCACAGCGGATGCAAACATGTTCCAACTCCCAAACTCATCCTGCCAGTACCAAAGCCACTCGGTGGTGTGGATGAAGGTCGGCTCAATCACCGAGTTTTCTGTCGAGAGTCGACGCACTTTGTTCCATCCACAGGTCATCGTGTCAAAGTGCACGGCCGGGCTGGTGCTACTGCAAAAAAAACAATCAAAGTATTAACATGAAGATGGTCAGTTATGCAAAAACTTTGATGATTTTTATGATTCTTTGTTCAGTATTTTGTGGTGATTTAAACTAAATTTCACTATAATAATTTTGGTGAATAATGTGGTACGTGAAACAAACGCTGCGTGCCTGAAATGACCATTTTAAGAACATTATCTTGCACTGACATCATACAGAGCCAACATCAAAACTTTTTACCCTCATAAAAATTACTATCACATACACTGAGCTTGATTTTAGTTTAAAAGGAGCATCTGTTATTTTATCAACGCATATTTGAAAAAAAGTGGAAATGCTTAATAGTTCCACTAGATCTTAAAAAACCCTGAGATGTCTGAGTTGCAGAATAAATGTAAGTACCTGTATGAGTTACTGGGGTCACAGTAGTCTCTCTCAATTGTCTCATTATCGGGCAAATCAGTCCACTGGTGTCCCTCTTGGACCTGCCATCGGTACGGCATCTTGTCATGAGCTTTATAACATCGATCTAAGAAGAAAGAAGAAAGACAGCTGGTCAAAGTCAAGAAAGAACTACATTAACGCCTCAAACACTTACTAACCATGACTTTCTCACCTTGATGTTTGCAGTGACCTTTGATAAAGTACATGCAGATCCCTGTTTTATCTGAAAGAAACAGGAGATATTTCACAGGCTTCATTCAGACAGCAGTTTTAGTTCATCTCCCCACAGAAGTATTTTCAGCTGTTGTTTACCTCTGACAGGCCTCTGTCTATTATTCTGCCATTCTCCACCTTTAGCAGCTTCATCATTGACAGCAGCGTTAATGTCACTTAAGGAACGAGCATTTTGAAAACGCTGATGGTTGCCCCTGTTCCTGGTAGCGGCGACAGTGATGTCACTGGTGGGAGAGTTGTCATCGTCACTTTCATTCAGTCTATCGCTGGACCACAGGTCAAAGCCATCAATGTTTGCAGCAATGTTACTAAGTGAACGGGCTCGATGCAGATCTGGGCGGCTGCTGTGGCTTCCTCTGTTTCCTCTAAAGCCTCTGCTGAGCTGATGGCCACCTCTCCCTCTGCCTCTCTGACTTCGTTGACCATGGTCACTGACTCCAGCCAGCTTCAAAGCCTGTTTATTTGCATAAGCAGCCTTCAAGGACTGAAAGAGTGTGTCAGGTACGCCTCTAACTTTCAAAGCTTTGAATGGCTGTGGAGCATTAAAATCGTGGTTCTTCCAGCAGCTGCATTCACGGCTGATGTAGTTCTCACAGATGTGGAGCCTCCTGCAACCATCACCATCCTGACACCGGCCGAACTCTCCATCACCATTGTTGTAGTCGTAGCATATCTGATGGAGAAAGGGGGAAAAAGGGGAGTTACAATAGTATACTGTATATAAAAGATGAATATAGCCATCGTGATGTCCAACTTCTTTATTTGTATTTTTTCCA
This sequence comes from Maylandia zebra, assembly GCF_041146795.1. Taxonomy (NCBI): domain Eukaryota; kingdom Metazoa; phylum Chordata; class Actinopteri; order Cichliformes; family Cichlidae; genus Maylandia; species Maylandia zebra. The sequence goes on along the minus strand of NC_135183.1, from coordinate 37,500,584 downwards.
ACTTTATTTTTATTCAACAGGAACATTAACATTTACACAGACACAACAAGGGAAAAAAGGAAAAAAAGAAAAGCAAACAACAAAATTTTAAAAAATAGAAAGGGGGGGGGTGGGGATTCACCCAAGGCAATGTGAAGTTACTAAAATGTAATTTTTCCACTTGGAGATATACAGTGTATCTTGCTCGTTTATATATACACCTACATCTATGTACATACTCACACACACTTTCAAGTATCTACATACCATTCCACCCGCTCCATTACACCTAGGGCTGCCACAAACGATTACTTTGATAGTCAACTAATCAGATCATCATCCATTGGACGTAAAACGTACAGCTTATTGCACCAGCAGCATCTGCTCTTATATAACTATCATTAGCTTACAGCTTTAAGTGTGTAAGGTCTGTGCTAACTAAAAATAAAGACAAGATGATAGTTTATTAAATTGTAATGAAATTTGCAGATTGTTTCGGTGAAGTTTAATAAACTCCTTGCTATCTAAAATATAACAGGACACCGGAGTAAATTCTGGAGCATCTCACACTTCTGATAATCAGCTGTCTGCTTGATGTTTATTCAGCTGTGTAAAAACTATAACTTTAATCTCAGCCAAACCGATTTACTCAGGAACAAATAAAATACTGAAAAAAGCCAAACAATAACATTTTTAACTTATCTAAGTGACTTATATATCATGTTTAACCTGAGTAGCGAAAGATGAAAATGATTTGCCGGGAGTCCGGTGTTCTCACGGCGCTAGTGAGCCTAGCCCCCGGCTAGCTATCGAGCTAGTGGGTAACAGACGTCTCCGAAAACGTCGGAGCGCTTTTGAAAATATGCGGTGTCCTGATAAACTGAGCAGATATTTGAGGTTTACACAGCTACATTCTCGCCTGAAAATGTGTTAAACGTTTATTTTGTGACCCAGAAAGAATAATAAGAGTAATATTAAAACTAACTAGCTGCCGCCATTGTTATAAACTGAGCTGGGCCGCGCTATGAATTCTGGGATACAGCTTCTTCTTCTTCGGGGTTTAACGGCAGCTGGCATCCTTGTACATGCAGTGCTGCCATCTTCTGTTTCAGTCCGTTATTACACTCTTAAATCCTACTACTCATTCCTGTGTCTTTTGTGGTCTTACAAAGCTTCAAATGACGCGTCGACTATCAAAATCGTCGACGATTTTGATAGTCGACGTAATCGTGACTAGTCGACTAATCGTGGCAGCCCTAATTACACCCTATTCCAGTTTTAGGGGAACCTTTTGAGGACATACTCATTGACTGTGTTGGTCCACTTCCTAAAACAAAATCGGGACACCAGTATCTTCTGACTTTGAATCCATTGTTAAGGCGCTGATGAACTTCTTTTCTACTTTTGGGTTGCCGAAATCTGTCCAAACGGACCAAGGCTCTAATTTCATGTCTCGGATTTTTGCTCAAGTTTTGCGATCACTTGGTATTAAACATCACAAGTCTAGTGCATATCATCCGGAGTCGCAAGGTGCACTCGAGCGTTTTCACCAGACATTGAAATCTATGATGCAACTACTCAAGGAGAATTTTCTGTCTGACATAGATGCTCCTAAGGAAAATGTGTTGGATTATGAGAGTTCTTTTAGAAAGTGTTTGCATAAAGCATGCGCAATCGCACGCTCTTGTTGCAGCGCAGGGAAAGATGAAAAGGAAGTTTGATAAGAAAGCTGTGCAAAGGAAATTTGAGGTTGCTGACAAAGTTTTAATACTTCTACTCCTTCAGTGGTCCGTATACAGTGCAGGCGGACTGAGCGAAGGAAACAGTGTTGTGTGTGTCATATCAATATGATGAAGCCTTACTTTGCTAGTGGTGTATCAACAGTTGCGACTGTGGGGGTGCCAGTTTCCAAAACCTGTATGACCTGGTAAGTGATGATTTGGTTTTCGGTTGTGCTGAGGGCTGCGCACGACTTAGAAACTCTGAAATCCTAAGTGATCTAAGGACACATTTAAAGGATGCTGTTCAAAGTGACGTGTGTCGGTTGATTGAGAATCATCCTAATCTTTTCTCTGACACTCCTTCCTGTACCACTGTGCTGGAGCATGATATCGATGTGGGGGACCACCCTCCAATCAAACAGCATGCCTACCGGGTGAATCCCACTAAACGTGCCATTTTCCAGACAGAAGTTTCTCATCCGTTGGAAAATCATCTTGCTGTTCCTAGCTCTAGTGCGTGGAGTCCCCCCGTGTCTCCTAGTGCCTAAAGCAGATAAAACCCCGCGGTTTAGTATGAGTTTTCGGAAGGTGAACAGCGTGACCAAACCTGACTCCTATCCTCTTCCCAGAATGGAAGATTGTGTCAATATGGTCGGTTCTGCGAAGTTTGTTACTGTTACGCCACATTCCAACGCTCATGAATATCGTGCTGGGAAGCGTTCTCCATTGTGAAGTGTATTTAGATGATATTGTCGTCTATTCAGACACCTGGTCAGAGCATAAACGTGGAGGACAATCAGTTACAGAACAAGAAAAAAAAAAGAAAATTAAATAATTGAAAGCTGGGAGTAAAATCAGCTGGAAGATGCCAAATATCAGAAAAGGTGACAGTTCATTTTAATGCAAACTAACTTGTCCGGTTCATGCTGTGTGTTGTTAGACTTACATCAGGAAGAACTGTGTGGTCACTCTGCAGCAGCAGGGTGCACAGCTCCTCTCGGCTCAGGCTCTCCAGCTCATGCTCCCTCAGAAGTCTTTGGTTATGCTCAGAGGTCAGCTCATGGGAGAAGCTGCAGCCCCTCCTGTTATAACAGAATCCACACAGCTGAGTCATGACTGGGCGTGCTAGCATTTATTTGCTCAGTTAAGAATAAAAAAACCAAAAACAGCGTCATATGAGACAGCTGTCTTTGTGTAATGATTAATAAGGCTTATCTGCATGGTACAAAGTCAGCGGTTAGGTTCAGGACAAACAGCCACCCTGATAACTCTTAGAAACAGTACGACATCAATGTGAAAACTAAGTTTGAAGTTTAGGGAAACATGCTTGGGAAACAGGATTAGCCCAGTACTAGATTGTTTTCTATGTCTATGTTTTCTATGAGTCTGTGGTGGCCAGTGCGATCCTCTATGCTGTTGCATGCTGGGGGAGCAGGCTGAGGGTCGCAGATGCCAACAGACTTAATAAACTGATCCGTAAGGCCAGCAATGTTGTGGGGATGGAGCTGGACTCCCTCAAGGTGGTGTCGGAGAGGCGGATGCTGTCCAAGATAAAGACAATGTTGGATAACACCTCCCACCCACTCCATGACATGTTGGTCAGTCACAGGAGCACGTTCAGTGAGAGACTGAGATTACCGAAAAGCACCACTGAACGACACAGGAAATCATTCCTGCCTGTGGCCATCTCCCTGTACAACGCATCCACTTAACACACTGTTTGCTGCTACAACTACACATGTTTCTTTTCCAAATATTTATTTATAAGTGACTTATGTATGTATGTATGTATATATATATATGTATATATTGTACTATTCTTAGTTAGCGTATTGTCTGTCTTGTCTTAATGTTGGTTTAAAATGGAGCACTGTAACAAAAAATAATTTCCCCCAGGGATCAATAAAGTATTCTGATTCTGATTCTGATTCTGATGTGGCTGGGTAGACGCAGCAGCCGCTTTAGTTTTTATTTTTCATAGTAAACTTTGCTGATGTTGGAAAATCTTTCTGTTCTGTGGATGAACGTAGCCATGTTCTTTTCACTGTCACTCTTTTTACTCATTTCAAAGCTAAGCTTCAGTCTAAAAGACAACCAGAGAGCAACTTTTCCTACTGGCCCTCAAAGCCACATTTTGTTACTTGTTTAGGTTAGCTTTTTGAATAAATGTGTCAAACTGCTGTAAATTGTCGGATTTTCCTAACAATACCTAAAGGCACCATCAGTGTCCTGGACTTTAAACCTGTTGATTTTACAACCATATGTGATATAACTACATGACATAAATAACACTCCCTAAATAAGCTCTGTTACTTACTTTTAAGTCCAGTATATTTACCTGAGCTGAGTGAACTGACAGAATCCGCTGAAGAGGATGTTTTTGCACAGGTGCAGACCCCTGCATATCCCCAGACAGTCTTTCACTCTGCAAAGTCTCAGGCGGGTCCTGGCCACCACCTTCGGCTGTCCGTTTGGACAACAGGAAACAAATTTCTCTCGGTTACAAATGATCTCCGACAACTTCGTGGGATCTCCGGAAAACAGATTATACACTAAATCCTCCGTGTTGACTGCTCCTTGGCCGGCGCAGATCATTCTCAGTATTTCCGTCTCCATCGTGTCCGAGCTCTGCCTGCGTTTCCTTCCACCTGTGACATTAAACTGACGAAAGCCTCATTTCTGACGACTGGAAAGCGAAACTCAACAACCTTTAACCTGGACGGATGCTGTAATGCTGCTGTTTTCCACTCTGAGTCGTCGCCGCGCTGTATGACCTCCATACATCCCACACCTCGGCTTTCTTCTACTTCACAGCTGAAACATTTCCAGTAATGAAACATGCCATGAAGATACAGGATCTATATAATACAGAAAATTCGCAACAAAAACATTTAGAATTTATTGAAAAACAAATGTTATGCCAGACTTTCCATCAAACCTTTGAGGTGAACATTTGGATTTTTAGCTGCTAAATTCTAAATGCAGGCTGTCTGCTGTTTGCAGCTTGCAGCGAGGGTTATATGGGGGACCAGAACAGTCAAATTAATTTTGTAATTCTTTTATTTATTTAGACATAAATAAAGTGTGCGTCAATATTGTAAAATAAATGATTATTACATTAATAAATATTCAAATCAATTTCTAAAACATAAAAAATAACTCTCAATAAAAAACACATTTTAGAATTCCAAAGGGAAAAAAGATTCAAAATCTTTTTAAAGTACAATTTAAAAAAGAGAAACGAGTAAACAGAATTAAAGGGAAATGGATAAAAAAAAAACAACCCAAAGATTTATTTTGACCTTTTCTATCCTTAATAGTTTAAAATTACCAAATGTATTAGCTTTGGGATTAATTAAGGGATTAGCACTTGGATTAGCTATCAGATTAAATGTCAGATTAGCTATTCCATTTAACATTTGGAAAAAGCAATGCAAGTTCATCATGCCGTGCGATGTAAGGAGCTCTCCAACTGGTTACAGAGACACAGTCTGGCTGCCTTGATAACTAGCTAGGGACGATGATGCATACAGAGAGAAGGTGCAGTGGCTGGCACTTTGGTGCAATGCCATAATCTCTTAATGTTGACAAAACAAAAGAGCTGATCGTTGACTTTAAGAAGGCCGAGGCTGTCCATCTCCTGCTCAGCATTGCTGGTGTCACAGTAGAGAGAGTGAAGAGCACCAAATTCCTCAGTGTTCACATCACAGAGGACCTGTCCTGGACCAGCAACACCAAATCAGTGACAAAAAGGGCCCAGCAGTGACTGCACTTCCTGAGACGACTGAAGTAGGTGCACCTCCCTAAACCCATCCTTATGTATACAACTATATGTGACTGAATTACAACAACTCTGCAAAGATGAGTGGGTCAAAATGCTATACCTCTGTGTGTGTGCGTGTGAGAGGGATAATATTATGCATACATATGTCATTTTGTTTGATTATTGTACTTAGTTTGTACATTTGTACAAATCTCATATCCCGATGTAAGAATTCTATCGTCCCGATAACGATATAAATCACAAAAATGTAACATTTTCTGTAAATTCTGTGAATCTCGGGCAGCTCGACTTGCGGGAAGTGTTTCCAGCTGCGCGTCATGTAGCTGGAGTCCAGTGTTTTAACAGATGCATTAAACTATACATTTTTAGACATAAGTTTTAACAGCCACCATTTTCTTTGTGAGTATTTATTACACAGCGTGCTGCGGGGAAAAGCCTGTTCTAACGTTTGAGTCTAAGGTTTATTTTTTAGCATCTGGCGGATCTTTTTTTAATTCTCATCCGTAAATAATCTGCTCTTTCACGTGATTCAGTTTATTTTGAAAAGTCTCAACAGGATCTTGAGCTTTATTGTGAAAGGTTTATGCGGAACATAAACAAGCGGACACGCGATGGTGTTGCCGTCCTTGTTGCTAAAGACAGTGCATAAAACAGGCGCTTGTCCGTGTGTAGTGTGGTTGTATTAAACAGAGGTGTGGACTCGAGTCACATGACTTGGACTCGAGTCAGACTCGAGTCATTAATTTTATGACTTTAGACTTGACTTGAAAAAATGTTCTAAGTCTTGTGACTTGACTTGGACTTTTACACCAATGACCTGGGACTTGAATTGGACTTGAACCGGTTTACTTGAAAAGACTTGATATTTTACCCCAAATATAAAATTTAACATGCATATTATATAGAGATTGAAAATGTGACGTCATTCACGGGTAGAACCGCAAAGGATTCTGGGAACTCGTGGCAAGCGGTACTAGCGCACGCAGGCTTTCAATTGAAATCAGTTATACAGCGATAAAAAGAAACACAAAAATGTCAAGAAGCTGTTGTATTATTAACTGCAATAGCCGGTCGCATGACAGCCACGAGAAGCCGACGGGTAAAGAGATCGGTTGTTATCGGATTATGTCGTTGAAGAGAAATTGTTCGAGCCGTGTTTCCGAAGTAACAAAGACGCGACGGATGGCCTGGATTGCAGCCATTCAAAGACCAAATATAACGTCCCAGAACCCTCCAGCTCACAGGTTAGTCTGCTCCAAGCATTTACACGAAGGTCAGTGTTTTTTAGTAGTTAATACGTCATTTTCATAACATAATTGGTGATATAGGTTACAAGCAAGTCTGGCGCTGAACAGAAATTGTCGCGCTATGCTCCTTTATTTATTGTGCATAAATAGTGAATTGTCCTGACACAATATTGCGTTTCGCTTCTGTTATTATGGTACATTGACAAAAACATACTTTTATTCACAGGATAAAACAGGTTTTTTGTATCACTAATTGTCCAGTACGATTACAGCATACAATATTATTGTCACTGCTACATTTCTGTGATGCTACCAGAAATTATTTCCACTACTAATTAATTACCGTTGAGCTCAAAGGTCCTATTAATAAACGGTTAAGGAATGTGTATTTATGAAGACGATTTGTGAGACTGGTAAACTTATGATACGTACGATGGTCTTTCGTTCTACACGGTGCATTTCAAGGTCCTGCACCCATCCGGCGGTAAACTGTACCTGGGCTTGTTGCAGTGACCTGAAGTTACTAAACTTCATGAGTGTATGCACTCACTCCAAGAACCGTATGATTATAAATATGCATATAAATATGCTACGATGAGATAGCTGACTTCATCTAACTAGCAAATGTTTTCCAGGCTACGTTGGTGATACAGTTTTTTTTAATGTGTATGATATTTTTGTCATGCGATTTTAAAGCTGGTCCTACAACCGCATCCAAGAATAACATGCAGCTTATCTCAGAACTGTCGGTGAAAATTATTCTTGGAGCTAGGTTTAATTGAGCTGCATTTTAAAGAGGTGCAATTTCACAATTTGTGTATATTTTCTAAGTTCACTATTTTGTATGTGTTGAGAAAAACACAGATTTTAAAATTACATGGTCTAATATTTACATTTAGCATAACTGCAACATTATTTTTTCTTTTTTTTTTTTTAAAGACTCGAAAGGACTTGAAATTCAAAGTTTCAGACTTGTGACTTGACTCGGACTTTTACACCAGTGACTTGAGACTCGACTCTGACTTGCCTGACATTACTTGAGACTTGACTTGAGACTTGAGGATAAAGACTTGAGACTTACTTGAGACTTGCAAAACAATGACTTGGTCCCACCTCTGGTATTAAATATAAGAGAAAGAGAGAACTTTAAGAAATTAATATAGCCACTACAGTAACCATCAAAATGACGAAAAAAAAACATTGCCGTAAACAGTTTATTTTGCGACACCACGAAACAAACGATAGCGTAAAATGAAACGATAGACGTTTTTGTATCGTCATCCGATATATATCGTTATATCGAACAGCCCTAGTGGTATGATCTTTTCCTATTTAAGGATGATTTTCAATCCACTGGTTCCCTTCATGTCTGCCAGTACTCCATCCTGTCTGATGGTTCATTAACAACAAATAGCTACAAGCTTCAAACCTTCAACCCCACACCAGCTATTGCCCTCAGAGCCTTGGCTCCCTGCTTTTACTGTTCTGCACCTCCTCATCATTCTCTAACGCCTCCTGTTGTCCAAACAACAGCAACTGATAGGGTGGTAGGCCTTTCTCCTTGGACAAAGCGGCTATTATCAGTCTATTCAATAAGCTTCTACCACACAGAATACAACAACAACCGCAGCACTCTATAGTAGCTAGGAAACATGCCATTTATACTAACAAGGACATGCAATGGTCAATTTTTGAGTCAGATCAGTCTATTTGTTTGGCGCCTTCACCGGTTTCTGATTAGGCCTAACCCTCAGCCAGAGTTTACAAAGGTGATTGTGCAGGTATACAATGTGTCATGTGGTGATAATTAGCTCCAGCTTTACCTTTTATCTGGACAGCACTAGACTGGATGTGCATTTAATCACCTCATAGGGTCCAGTCCACCAGGGTTCAAGCCACTTTCCATTGTGAACTTTCACCCGCACCTAGTCACCAGCCTTTATTGCTGTAGTTGTAGTTTCCTCAGGCTCAGCCAGCTGCACCTGCTTAAACAAAACTTAAAAACTCGCTTAGTCTACGCTGTCATATATTCATCACAGTTCACCTGCCAAACATCCAGAGAGGTCATACGACCTCCCTCTCAGGGTTGGACCAGGCATTGGCCTGCCTCTCAGCGACTCATGTGGCATCAGGTGTGTATGCGCACCCGGAGAGGTTCTCATTGACATAAGAAAAATGGGGAGAGTGTCCACCCATCTCAGTTTACTGTCCTAATATATGCCACAATTTTTCTCTTCAAAGTCTGATTTGCCCTTTCACCACCCCTTGTGAGGCAGGGTGGTAAACAAATCGGTGTGTTATACCTAGAGCCTTTTCTACCTCTGCCAGTTCTTTATTGGACAAATGTGAATCATTGTCAGAGCATATGCTCCTTGGGACACCATAGTCTGCACTCATTCATTTTTGAATGGGATTGCTTCCACCTAGCTTGTGAAGCAGTCCACCGCCACCAGCAAGTAGCTGAAACCTCTCACTCTGTTTTCAACTCCCAAATCAGGGACTTGGGAAGCCAAGCTCTTGAAAATCTTGAAATATGTGGATCCGCTGCAAAGCTGCAGCAGCGTGTGTAAGTTGACAGCCACAATAAAGAAGTGTACTGAAAAGTGCAAACATGTGGTCGGGTCTGTCGTGCATCAGTGGTGCTGAAACCCAGGATTGGGGCTACCAGAGTCTTTGTGTGTCGGTATGATCTGTCCTCTTTCTTCCATGGGTGAATCCTCTTCAGGTTTGTTTTACTCCTCTGAGGAAAACGCAACATACCACATGTCTACTTCCACTGCCTTCCAAGCGTTTGGTGCATCTGTGGCCTCCCAGGTCAAGCTCAGCGCTTTCTTGACCATTGAGCCCAGTGTTCTAGCCTCATAGTTGCTTCCAACTACAAGTGTGACATGAGAGTGTAAAGTACTCTCATCTAAGCCTGAGTTATACCCGGAGCTCTGTAGTTGGGCCTTCCTATAATATAATCTTTGCAACGGTTTTAAATGCTTCTTCAGTCTTCCCAGCAGTTTAAATATTTATAATTTCAACCACATTAAGGCTGGCAAAATAAATGCAATCAAAGGGCATGCATGAAATTAAACAATAACCTAAACTGGGTGAACTAAAACTAAAACATGGGGGAAAAAAAAAAAACCTTAAACATGGTGAACTGACATGGATACCTGAAGACATGACGCAGACGAGCAGACAAGGAACGACTGAAAACACACTGACTAAATACACACAGGAGGCTAATGAGGGAAGTCGGAACACATGGGGAAAACAGCTGACACACATGAACATAATGATGATAATGATGCATTGGTGGCTGCCCACTGCTTCACTGGGTGAATGGGTTAAATGCAGAGGAACTATTTCCCTATGGTGACTAACACATACACACATTACACACACAGACATGAAACATATGAAGGGCAAGGGAGACTTAACAGGGGTTGAAAACACAAGGGGAAACTAATAAGCAAATGAACTTAGATAACCTAATGAACTTAACCATAAACATCAAAATAAACTGAAACTCAAAACGCTGGGTCAAAAGACCCAGGATCGTGACAGACAGTGCAGGAGCGTGAAATGGCTAACCAATTACTTTCTCCAGTAAAGTAATTAAGTGAGGTACTGCATCATTTTAGGAAAAGTAAGGAGTAATGTGAAAGACATTATTTAAGTAAGGACCCAACATTGGTGACATTAATAATCAGGCATCGCCACCTGTGCATACTCAGCATGATTCAATATACATTATGCATTATCGCCTTTCTAGCATTTGACAAATCTGCTGCTGCTGTCACCACTTTCTCACACTGAGCACACGACTTAGAGTCTGGAGCCATTGCAGCAAACATCATCCAGCGTGATCACTTTGGCAGTGGGTCACTGATGATTCTTAAAAAGTGGCACAGACCTCCATGTGTTAGCCAACAGTTCCCAGGACTGTTGTGTGTTTTGCAACTTTGTTGCTTGCAGTTGCAACATAGCTGAATTCATTTGACGTTACCATCATAGTTGATAACTAAATGATGCCAGTTAGGCATGCCTCCTTTTTAGAATAGAATAGCCTTTTATTTTCTTTGTGCATGTACAAAACAAATTGTGGGTTCTCCACATCAACTGTGCATGAAATAAAAATAGAAACAGTAGGACGGCAAGAATAAAAAACAGACAAAAGGAGTACATACGACAAAATAAATATATACAAGCAAGAGAAATGCATCCAGAAGAAATGACCAAATTAGAGGACAGGTTGCAAAGTGCTTGAAAGTAGTGCAATGGACTTTGTCTGAGTTGAAAGAAGTGTAATGCTATATCAGTTATCAAGTTTTAACGCAACCTTTATGTTTTCGTGACTCCAAGAGCAGTGGTGTGCGCTCTGTAGTGCACAATGGGACGATCTTAAAGAGATTAAGAGCCACCACAGCATCGTCTTTGAGCTTCCCTTTTAATATTTTTCTCTTTTTTTTTTAGGTTTTTCCAAACACAGAGCTGCTGTTTGTTTCTATTCATGTTCTCAAAAGTTGGTCCCTGCTTCTTGTTGCTACCATCAGGCACCAACACATAATCCATCATGTGTCTCGGACAAGTCATTATAAGAATTTCTGACTCTAATGGTCTAATCTGACAGCGTCCTTTATCATTAATTGACATTTTATGATTTGTTTGCATAATTAACACTAAATGTGGCAGACATATAAAACCTCCGAAGATAATCATGAGGAAAGCACTTGGTTTTTTCTTCTGATAAGGTTAACTCAGTCCTGCTGTTTTTTAATTATTCTGTATAAAGGCTGGTCTATTTTCTATAAACAACACCTCAGCAAATGGGATCGTGCCAACCTTTTTCTTCATCTTCAATATGCTCATAAATACAAAGTGAGAGGAAATGCTGGCAATTTGTAGAAAATCATTTTACATTTGGTCAAGGTGGAAAAACTTCAGCATCAAAACAACAAAAACAGAAATAGAAATAATAAAGTGCAACAGGAAAATGTAAAAATATAAATCATTCATCATTCAGCAATTTCATCAAGGTTTCCCCATCATTTGAATTTAACCTAAAATGTTTTAATATCATCTGACTGAGAAGCTAATTAATCATAAACTGTTAATCTACATTAACTACAGACCAGCTCACAATTCACATTTTCTAATCGTCTGGAAGTAAGTAAGAGTTCTTTTCTATTGTGAACATATCTGTCATTAATATCTACTGCTTCTTTTTTTATATTTATCTCTACATAAGATTTTTTTGTGCTTTTTTGCTTTCAGGTATGTGTTTGCATATGATTAAATTATTCAGCACAAACTCTATTAAGCTCCTTCAAAATAAAATTTCCATTTCAAGACACTGCCTACCCCCTTTTACACCACTTTTGTTAAGCAATGACACAAGAATTATTAGTACTTTGATTAAATCCTGCTATAGTTGCTGCATTGCCATTGTGCACATTAAGTAGGTTTGTGGTCTTGTACTGTATCAGGTACTCGGGGTAGATCTGGTGCTTCTCAAACACCACATATATGGAGGGGTCCATTACATCGTCTACACAGCTGTCATAGAAGTTTATGCCCCCTCCATCCTTGGAAGGAGGTCGGCGATAATCAGAGGACCCTATGGTGAAGTCTCCCACCAGCACCCGTGAGATGAACATGGCTCTCTCATCAGTGTCTCCGGTGTAGTTGTGGGAGTAACTGGCATCACGGGCAAAGTAACTACCTGTGTTTAGACACCAAAAGATACAATTATCAAAACTTTATTTGTGGGAAAAGACAAAGGGCTACGCATTATTTTCTTCAGTGATAAACAGAGACAAACAAAGCCTTTGGTTTATTTTTTTTAAAGTATCACTTCCCAGCACCCAAGGGTGTCACAGAAAAGACTGCAAGATTGAAATGAGAATGTTTGGAATTTTTGATTTTAAACGTATTTTTTCTGAAAACATAATTTGAATATTCAATAACCGTTTTAACTCACCTTTCCCATAAGCCGTTCCATGAGTTCCACAGATTCTCCAGTCAAAGTTGTTGTGGCAGATGGCGTCTACATCTTTGGAGTCAGTGCCATGAAAAAGCTTTTTCTCCATCACCTTTCCATCTCTGTTTTTGCTCTTCATTTGATTTTTCTGCCTTGAAATAGGAGGCAGGAAAAAACTAACTCTAACTGGTACATGTACAGTAAGTGCGGGAATATAAAGTGAATAAATATACTATAGACATCTACAGTATACATACTATATACATCTGCAGCAGCAGTCTCTGTAGCCACAAGTGGAAAGCAGGATAACATTGAATGCTAAATGCAGCTAAATGCTGTATAAACAACAGACGCAGCTTCTGTTTCTGAAAATATAGCTTAAATGTTCAGCTCAGGTTTGCAAAATTGCATCTGAACAAACCACAAGATTTCTGGAATAATGTCCTTCAGAAAGATGACACCAAAGCGGAGATGTCTGGCCACAGTGCACATCAAACAGAGTCTCTGCACAAACACCTCATACCAGCTTTCAAGCTCGGTGGTGGAGGCGCGGCGATTTGGGTTTGTTTGGTCTTTTACACAACAGGACCTGAGCACCTTGGAGTCACTGAGTCAACCATGAACTCTGTATACCAAAGTATTCTACAGTCTAATGCAGTGTTGGGCAAGTTACTTTGAAAAAGTAATTAATTATAGTTACTAATTACTTCTTCAAAAAAGTAACTGAGTTACAAGATTCTAAAAGTAATTAATTACTAGGAAAAGTAACTATTGCGTTACTTTAAAAAAAATGTTTAATTTTAGAGCATTATTGGCTGTTTTTGACTACTTTCAATTCTCCCTCTACATTTCACCTTGAAAAACTCTTTCCTTTGCCTTGTTTGGTCTCATCCTTTTCAGCACAACCTCACATGTTGGAATTTACAGTTACGTTTTCATTTTGACATACTTTATTAACACAATTGATCTAAAATCAGATAAAAACATTAACTCTGAGTAGAAAAAGTTATCTTTTTTACTGTAACAACCACAAACATGTTTAATGAATCATATTTCATAACTTTGAATGCAAGTATAAATTGTAAATTTTAAAATCATACGCACAAGTTTTGCAAACAACAAAATTGTTGTTGCAGTTTGCAGCCATTTACCTTTTACCCTTTTTTAAATAACCATTTCAAGCTATTTACATAACAATCAGGTGTTCTCCATTCAATAAGATGCCACACAAACTATTTGTGCCACTCCAAATATTTCTATCCACTATAAAGAAGAACATCACACCTGATACCTGCAGGTCTGACATAAGGTCATAACCAGAGAGGTCTCGCTGCGCTGTCCTTAGACAGTAAACGTGACGAAACTATTGAGGAAAAAATGCCGCGTATATCTTGTTTATCATGACTCTGGTTTTACGTGGCCTATCACCACAATTTAAAAACTGGTATATATCACCTTATTGCTTTGTCATCTTGAAGTAGTCGTGTGATTGGCTTACTACAACTACTTCATTCTTCCTCAGTCAAGCAGCAGCACTCATGCGATTGTTTTGCCCCCTTAGCTCCAGGTGTTTTGCCAAAAAGTAAGTAATCTGAGCGCGCACAGCTGCTCAAAGCTGTAGCGTCCAGATTACTTACAGCTACTTCCGTGCAACTGATATAAGGTGCGGTAACCTGAACACAGCTTCAACCGTCTGTTTGTTGAAAAATAGTAACACCGCATTTTAGTAACGGCGTTGTAATGATAGGTAGCAGTAATTAGTTATATTACTCGTTACTGAAAAAAGTAACGCCGTTACTTAGAACATTGTTATTCCCATCACTGTTCAAATGTGAGGCCATCTCTGAATGAATCCTGAATGAAATGCAGGGCTTTAACAGAGCGGTGCATAAATGAATGCCTGCAAACCTCAGCGAACTGACAGCTGGTAATACTATATACACTTTAATAAAAAGCTCAGTCATATCAGTTACACAACCATAACCTCACTTTAGCTGGCAGCAGTGGTACAGTAACTTTATACTCACAGTGAAAGATGGGTGCACATTAAATGAAATACGTACAACTGAAAGGCTTCCCATAGAGCTTTGTTCTGAATCCTCTCAATGTTGATGATGTCACAGTCTTTCATGGTTTTATAGAAAAGAGCTTCAGCCTCCTTAAATTCTTCTGAGCTGAGCTGGAGTGAGATTCGCTGTATGAAAAAAAAACAGGCACATTAAATATTTTTATTCACAATGACAACGAAAAATAACAAGTGCTCTGCTCTCTGCTTTTCCTCTCACCCCCAATTGCTCATGGCAGATGGCCCCGCCCCTCTCTGAGCCCGCAGTTAAAACTGAGTTTTTTTCCTTCCCACTGTTGCCAAGTGCTCGCTCATAGGCAGTGTTGGGAAGGTTACTTTTAAAATGTATTCCACTACAGATTACAGATTACATATTGTATCTTGTAACGTATTCCATTACGTTACTCAATGAGAGTAATGTATTCTGAATACTTTGGATTACTTAATATATTATCATGCTTTTTTACAACTACATGAATGTACTATTGCTGTGTGATTTATTACTGAAGGTTACTCGCCATACCAACACCAACTAGATGTTTAAATCTTAATATAAATGAGTAACAGTAGGTGGACATTAGGTAAGGCTGCACTTTTTGCAGCGATCTCATATAGAAAACTATTCCTCGCGTATATAAAACAGGTCAGCGGCTCCGAACCGTAGTAAAGGGACCTCTGGCTAATACGTCGGGTACGTGTCGGGCTCGTAGATGAAAACTAGCTTTACTTTGTTGTCTGGGTCAACTTTGCTAGCGAAAGACAGAGAGAGGCGTTGGAAGGCTGCTCCAACCGAACTTATTGTTTCGGAGGAAAACACGAACACAGTCGAGTCTTAACAGCTTACTTACAGCTGGGCTCGTCAGGCTCTCTTTTTGGCTTCAGTGGTTATTATTATATTTACATGCTTCCAGCTCCTGTTTCTGCTCGATGACAGCTCGTACTTTTCCTTTTTCTCCCTCCTCGCTCACAGACACATAACGGGTATGACAGTCCATTCTCCCTGTAGCACGGACTACACTGCCCATGAAGCTACATTCTTTAGGGCGATGCCTGCAACACTCTGCCTGTTGCCTTCATATTAAATCATTTAAAAAAATATTTCTTCACGTGACTATGAGACGCGAGAATGAGACGTTTGAGCCTCTTAATGCGGGTTTTGTTTGGGTTTCCACCGGTGTGGAATTACCAAAAATAGAGAGGGGACAGCCTAACATATGAAACAGGAAAAGACGGCTGTGTAATCCATTTATTTTAGCAAAGTAACTGTATTCTGAATACCACCTTTATAAACAGTAATACAGTTACTCATATTTTGTATTTTAAATACGTAACGGCGGTACATGTATTCCATTACTCCCCAACACTGCTCTTAGGGGGTTGTCTGATTGTTGAGGTTTTCTCTGTGTTATTGGAAGGTTTTAACTTAATATATAAAATGCCTTAAGGTGACTTTTTTGTGCTATATAAATAAAATAAAACTAAATTAAATTGAATCGAATAGGGACAAATTGCCATCCCAATGCTTAACAGCAATCAGCTAATGTGTTTCTTAATAATAATGAAATAATAATTAGGCTGCCCTAATGTAATATACTTTTTTAGCCTATTCAAAAATACTAAAGTACTTTTGTTTACAAAAAAGAAATAAATGCCTAGCAATGCTAAATTGTATGTTTTAGCTTGTTTACTTTGAATAAATTGCTACTTAATGTTTTTTAAAAACTGGTTTTTTTCTTCTCCTACACCATTTGCAACAGAAACTCTGTTCTCACGGCAGATTAGCCAGACGGCTGCACTTCATTCATTTTCAAATTATTTAAGAATTTGTCACAAGAAAAAAAGACCCCATAAAAAACAGGAATAAAACCTTCAAGTGAACGAACATGAAGAAGCAGAAAACCTCGTATGAAACTGTCTTTTTCTGCTTCTAACTCGTTTTTATGAGCTGTCCTTCTAATAAATGAATTCATCCCGTCCAATGAAAAGCTTCGCATCTTCAACGCCAACAGCATTTTGTCCTCATGTCTATTTGTCAGTAAATTTACTTGCTCACTTCTGTTATTAATATTATTAGAATACAATTAATTTCGAAAACATCTCAATTTAAGAGTGTGACTTACAACAGAATAGTTATATTTTATGTTTTTTACAATACCGAGCATCCTGTTTGAGGGATCTGTGTGTTGTCCCAGGTTTTTGGTATTGAAGTGGAGCTTTGAACTGAAGACCTTCTGCAGAGAGAAATTCAAATTTACTTTAATGATGTCATTTTTATAGAAGTTGAAAAAACAAGGCCAATTTTATTTTTGTTTAAAATTAAGTTTACAACTTTCCTGGATCCAGCATCAGCTCTTGTCAAGCTTTATGAAGCTGTACGGTACAACAACAATATTGTTTTTTACTTGTTTGCTTTTGGTTAGTGAGCTTTGTTTGACTCTAAAGACCAAGGCAATATCAGTACTTTGGCATGGTTACCTATCAGTATTGAATAGAAATTACGTTAGATTCAAGACAATATGCTGGTCTCTAGAGATCTTGGTGTAAAAATCAAATCCCATCTCCAACTGGAATAAAGATGACAAGAAAGTTCAAGTATCTAATGAATTTAGAAAAAAGTAAGGAAGTCTGGTGGAGCTGTTTTGGGGATGACATACCTGACTTTCTTTTTTAGGGCATCTGCAGCAGAGACAAACCGTGGCCGTCTACAAACAGGCCTTTTGGTGCCGTAACGCTTGTTTGTCTGCATCATGTCTGAGGGGCAAAAAAGTTTAAACTTGCACAACAATTATAAAGCAGATTTTATATTTTAACATGCAGAAGTATGCATGGTTCCCTATTCTTTGTTTACCTTGGAAACTGAGTGAATATGACTGTGAACCAGCAGTGAACTCCACCACGTCTTTATCATTGGCCAGAAACTTCTCCTCCAGCTTTGCACTGTTGATGTCTGCTGCTTCGTGTCCACCAATCTGCAAAGTGAGAACAGTAAAGGTGTTTTTAACCTTGAAGGAAACCTGCATCGGCATATGAACAATGAACAGTTCATAAGAAAAGGACAACTGCCAACCATAGGGAGGGAAAAATTGATACACCATAGTATCGTAATATTTAGCATGGTAATATATTCTGGAAATACTATGAACAAGAGAGCTGGTTTCATGGACCCTCGTGTTTACATTCAACTGACGATCATCCAACACTGGACACACTTAGCTTGACAGCGTGGCTTATCACGCAAGTAAAAATAAGACTGGAGTAAAAATTGGTGGCTGCCTGGTGATTTATTGATTTATTTATTCATATTCTGTGACCAACTACAACTTGTAGTGAATACATTTTTGCCCAGAGCTTGAGGATGTTGCACACTTGTGACCACGTTTGAGCGCAAGGTTGTCTGACAGGAGGCAAACTTACTGAAACCAGTTGCAGTCAGACTTGGACTGACTCTAATCACTCACAGAGAGATTGGCTAAGGTTTGCAGATAGCTTCTATCTAATTTATAAATGCAGACATATTACCACTTTAAGATGACAAAGCAACAAGGTGATATATACCAGTTTTTAAATTGTGTTGCTAGGCCACGTAAAACCAGAGTCATGACAAACTATATATACGCGGCGTTTTTCCCGAATAGTTTCGTCACGTTTACTGTCTAAGGACAGCGCAGCGAGACCTCTCTGGTTATGACCTTATGTCAGACCTGCAGGTATCAGGCTGTGATGTTTCCTTTATAGTGGACAGAAATATTTTGTGTGGCATCTTATTGAATGAGAACACCTGATTGTTCTGTAAATAGTTTGAAATGGTTATTTAAAAAAGGGTAAAGGCTGCAAATAACTTTGTTTGCAAAACTTGTGCATATGATTTTAAAACTGACAATTTATATTTGTTTTTAAAGTTATGAAATATGATTCGATAAACATGTTTTTGGTTGTTACAGTAAAAAATATAAATTTTTCTACTCGGATTTTATGTTTTTTGTCTGATTTTAGATCAATTGTGTTAATACAGTATGTCAAAATGAAAACATAACTGTAAATTCAGACACGTGAGGTTGTGCTGAAAAGGATGAGACCAAACAAGGCAAAGGAAATAGTTAAAGTGAATTGTTAAATGTTGTAATTTTTACAACAACAGAGTCCTGAGCAGAGAGGTCCAGCTGCAGTGTGTGCAAACAGCATCAGCATGGATGGATGGAGATGCGTTTCCAGCAAGCTGCAACTTCACTGTGTGTGAAGATGACTTTTGAGGAGACTGTCTGAGTGACATTTGCCACGTTTGGAGTAAAATGGCAAGATGAGACAGTGGGAAAACACAGGACAAAGCTGAAGAGAACTGTCTGCCATTGGACTGCAACGTGGGAGAGGAGAACAGAGTGAGAGGAGCAGGTGAGCACACAGAGGAAGGCTGTCGTTTAGTGTGGGAAATCAAAATTTGGGTAAGCAATCCTGGGAAAAAAGGAAACTGCTTTAAGTGGGAAAATTGAGAAGGAGTCTGGACTACAAAATGAGAAAGGTACACAAAAAAACACACACACAAACAGCATTAACCATACCAACCCCACATACACATACAATGACACTCGTGAAGACCAGAAAGCATCTTAAGCATGAGATTCTGTTTGTCATCTTGTCCAAGTCACTAGTAAGATGAAAAGTGATACATAGACTAGTGGACTGAATATTATAGGAGGACAAATGATTGCATCATAGGGAGAAAACAGAATGCTGATGAGAGGTTTTGACTGAGTGAGCTGATTGTTGAGTTTCTGGTGTGTGAAGAAGTTTTAACATGGCACACATTTGGTTACATGAGAAGAAACTCATTATGTGATGAGACAACAGGGTTATGCTGTGTGTTGTGTGTGGCTGATTGGATGAATGTTTGAGATCAAACTAGCTGATGATTTGTCTTTTGTTGCAAGGTTGAGCCTGCCAATTAGGTTTGGTATGATCCCCCCCCTTACTTTTTATTTTGTTACTTTCATAGTGCACTGAAAGTTTTGTTTAATATTCTCTCTCATCTAAGAGGATCTGAACGTTTGAATAGGGAGAACTACAACATGTTGTTGCGAACGGTTGCAAAGTGAGTTTCTCCAAAATTAGAACGGGCTCAGGTGAAAGCCACTTGTTTGGGACAATTAGGAAGCGAGTCCCTTTCTAAAAGGATTCAGCGAGGTAATCCAGTCTAAATTCTGTTTCTTTTTTAAATGTCGTCGTTTTGCTGAGGGTGGAAACAAAATGCGACGATAGGTTCCACTATCAGCAAAGAAAAAAAGAAACAATCGATGAATGAATAATGAGTGAAAATAAAAAAATGGGGAACTGACTGACTGGTAAAAGCTGACAAGACTGACTGACACCACTATTCAAGGTTACCCCATTCAGATGACAAAGGAGTGGATGTATCTCTGTGTGTGCCTCTTGTTGCAGGAGCAGGAGGACACCACAGGAGGAAACTTGGGTCACATGACTATGTGAACTCTGCAAATTTAACCTTTTTAGTTGTAATTTTTCTGGATGTTTTTGAATTTACCAAAGGTGTGTTATTCATCACCTTGTGTTGCTCACAGAGATCACTGTGAGAAAGAGTGTATACACCTGCGCAGCACTAACATTTACATTTCTTTTCTACAGCAGAGGGTTAATCATGTGATTTGATCATGTGATTTACAGCAGGACACACAACTTAGTAATGTTTTTCTACCACAGGATTACTGAGATTTTGTGTGTCAAGAAAACTGTGGTTACAGGCTGTGTGTTGGTGATGAAATTACACTGTGTTGTTGAGAAAATGTTGAAAATTACAGGGGAAGATGTGAATACAGTGTGATACTGTGTTGAAACCAGTGTTACTTCTGTTTTTTACAGCCGAGTGTTAACTTTATGACCTTTTACAGCACCTCTGGAACCTGTTGACTTAGGCCCGACCTCCAGGATGATCCGTGTGTTTGGCTAATGTTTGTTTTTCCTTTAAAGCTGCTTGTAAAGGATTCAGCACAGACAGACAAGTGACGATTGAACAGATGTGCAGTGGTTACTCAATAGTTACATGGGGCTTATTATCTGACCACTATTGAGCTCATGGTGAGTGACAAACTTAAGAAAAGTCACTGTCCAGTCACTGTAACAAAAAATAATTTCCCCCAGGGATCAATAAAGTATTCTGATTCTGATTCTGATTACAATGTGGAATGAAGTGCAGATGTTCAATGATTTGGAGCAAATTATGGAAAAATCAGGGGTTTAATGAGTTTAGAGTAACCCTGCAATTATACTTGTCTCTGTGATGCTGAATACTTTATTAATCTTATGCTACAGTTGGTTGCAAATGTGAGTTTGTTTTAACTTAAAGACTTTGTCTTCTAGGATACAGGCTCCGGGTGCAGCTGGGAGTTAAACAATCTTAATGTTTAACCTCTGACTAATGTATTGACAGGGTTACAGGTTTGGAGTGGAGCTGCTCCAAGAGGGAAACCCTGGAGAATTTTTTTTAGAAGAGAATGTGCAGCATTCTTGTGCATGTCTCATTGTGTGGAGTTGACACATGACGAGAGCCGTGTGGCACAAGAAGAGTGTCAATTTTAAATTTGCAGGTACCATGAGGAGAAGCGAGTAAGGAAGAGCGTCGACAAGATGGAAGCTGAGGCCAGGAGAGACGCTTCAAGAGGACCAGTGAGAAGCAGGGACCATCTGCAGGACAGCTGAAAAACCACAGTGGGTTGCACCACTGGGCTTCCAGAAGATCGTCATGAGGAGACTTCGCACAGCAAAATCTTAAATAAAGTTTCGACGTTGACGTTGAAGAAGACAACTAAGGTGTACGACGTGCTCTGCCTTAAATCGTCAGCGCGTTGGAACAGAAACTGAGGGATGAAGGGAGCGTGCCAAGCTCCAAAAGTGACAGCGCAGCGGGGGACCAGCGATGGAATTGTGGTTCTGTGTGAAGCACAGATGCTAGGAGACTGGGAGATAGTTGACACCACTTTTCCCAAGGATGAAGATCATCTAAAGGTGTCACTTTGCCATGCAGATTTGATGCTCTGCAGAGAAGCCTTCTGCGAGGGAGAGATGTAAACAGAGGAGCCTTTTGTCTACATTTACATCGTGTCAACTTCTCTGAGCTGGTTGAAGTTTTGAGCCATGGGTGGACATGACTCAAAAAGGGGGGAGAAGATCATAAACAACTTGATCCAATTTCCTTTACAAAATCTTTTTCTGCAGTGACAACAGGAAAGGAGAAGAGTTGTAAGTGCAGATGATTCACCAGTTGACTCTAACCCCCACAGGGTGCCTACAGTGAGAAGATTTGGGGGGTTGATAGGGGTCATAAAGAGGAGTGTTGACCAGGCTACAGCTTTGAAGTTAGCTGAAAGCCACATGGACAAACAGTAAAATCAACTGATGTGTTTGAATGCCTGTATACAGCTGGATTGTAGTGACATATGATTTGAGAATGTTGATTCTTCGTGTTTGACTGTTGACATTCATTTGTTTACTTGCAGGATGTAGTTTACTGTGTATGAGATGGAAGAACATAGTAGTTTAGAACATGTATTAATGGTGAACCTTTGCTGCAATAGGAGGTGAATGACGGCAGGAGCTGTGTGACATCTAAATCTACACTGACACTGTCAAAAACAAGGAGTGAGAAAATACTACACAGGAATAATCTGGAGCATAAAAATAACAAAACAGGAGGGAAATGTTAAAGTGAATTGTTAAATGTTGTCATTTTTATGCTTCCCATCTCTACATTGATTCAAACTGTGTGATCAAAGACATTCCTTTGTCTCACCACCTCTCCAGCCACTCTGTGCTGGGAGAGGTTTTATTGTAGATACATCCTATATGAAAGATCTGTTTCTTGTGTTGTAAGCTTCCAGCTTTATGATCATTTTGGTGAGCAGGAGGTCACACAAATGCACCCCCATGACACACGCATTCTCACATACACACACGTTTAAAACATGCTGCATATGAACAGTGCTAATAAAAATGCAGAGAGGTCGACAGTGATCACTGAGTATTTTTAAGGGCTTGTTCAGATTAAACAGAACAAGATGAGAAGCATTAAAACATGTAATGAACACAGTAGAAGTTTGGACCCAAAAGCAGGGTTCATACATCATCACTAACAACCAGAAACAGTTTTCTGGAGCTATTATTTAAAAAGCTTCAGAAGTGTGTTAAAGGTGGTCCATTTTGTATGATTGACATCACTCATAATTGTCCTGAAAAAAAAAATGTTGTGGGTCCTTATGGGTTAATTTTTAGCAATCTGCCAAAATTTCTGTCAACACTCTGTAGTTACTCACAGCGGATGCAAACATGTTCCAACTCCCATCCTGCCAGTACCAAAGCCACTCGGTGGTGTGGATGAAGGTCGGCTCGATCACCGAGTTTTCTGTCGAGAGTCGACGCACTTTGTTCTGTCCAAACGTCATCGTGTCAAAGTGCACGGCCGGGCTGGTACTACTGCAAAAAAACAATCAAGAAAGTATTAACATCAGTTCTACCAAAACCTTTGTGCATTGAAACACTCAATGAAAGGATTTTCCTGTAGCAACAGAAAATCTTGTCTCACCTCATATTTTCTCTTTGTTTTACAATTATGTTAAAGTTTCAAATTATTATTATTATTTTTTTAAACTTTGTCAAAGTTTAAAATGAGCATCTGTTATTTTATCAGTGTATATATGAAAGAAAATATGGAAAAGCTTAATAGTTCCACTTTATCTAAAAACATTGAGATGATTGTGTCACGGCCAGGCGGATCAGCTGCACTGTCTCTCTTCCTCTCTCTCTCCTCTTCTCTCTCGCCGGGGCGGACTCACCGTGGGTTCACGCCCTCGGGAGATGAGACACCTGGGTCTCATGAAGATGATCAGCATTTAAGCCAGGAGGTGACTGCTGCTCCTCGCTGGATCGTTGTCTACCACGCATTAGTGAAGCCAAGCTACTGCAAGTCGGGTTAAGTGTGTTTCCTTTGTGCGTTGTATTTAAGAATGCGTGCTTTTCCCCTGGACCCCCCCCGCACCTTCTTGTATACACACCTGGTGAATTGTAAATAAATCTTTCTTCTGTGCATCTGAGCCCGGAGTCCTGCGCTTGAGTCCTCCTCCAAACCGTAACAGATTGTGTAAAATAAATCTCTGAAGAAGTTCAATTGTGTGAGTACCTGTATGAGTTACTGGGGTCACAGTAGTCTCTCTCAATTGTCTCATTGTCGGGCAAATCAGTCCACTGGACTCCATCTTGGACCTGCCATCGGTACGGCATCTTGTCATGAGCTTTATAACATCGATCTAAGGAGAAAGAAGAAAGACAGCTGGTCAAAGTCAAGAAAGAACTACATTAACGCCTCAAACACTTACTAACCATGACTTTCTCACCATCATGTTTGCAGTGACCTTTAATGAAGTACATGCAGATCCCTGTTTTATCTGAAAGAAACAGGAGATATTTCACACACCTTGTTTAGACAGCAGTTTTAGTTCATCTCCCCATAGAAGTGTTTCCAGATTTACCTCTAATGGTCCTCTGTCTCTTGTTGTGCCCTTTGTTGGCTTTTGCAGCTTCATCGTCAGCTGCATGAATGTCACTTGAGAAACGGGCGTTTTCTCGGTTGACCGGGTTACCGTGTTTCCCTCTATCCCAATGGCGTGGCCGCTTTTTGCTCTTACCAAAAAGACTGTTTTCATCAGTGTTGTTGTCATTAGCAGAGACTTCACCACTGGAGCAGTTTCCTCTGTGGACTCTATCTTCCCTGTTGGTTCCAGCCAGTCTCAAAGCCTGTTTATTTGCATAAGCAGCCTTCAAGGACTGAAAGAGTGTGTCAGGTACCCTTCTAACTTTCAAAGCTTTGAATGGCTGTGGAGCATTAAAATCGTGGTTCTTCCAGCAGCTGCATTCACGGCTGATGTAGTTCTCACAGATGTGGAGCCTCCTGCAACCATGACCATCCCGACACCTGCTGAACTCTCCATCACCATTGTTGTAGTTGTAGCATATCTGATGGAGAGAAGAAAAGAAAAGATGGTTACAATCATAGCCTGTATATAAAAGATGGATATGGCCAATGTTATATCCATTATTTATGTTAACTAGCTATAAGCAAGAGGCGGATCTGACTGAGCAACTGAGGACATGTAGCACCCACATGTAAGTAGGTATAACCCAAAACCATACTTTGCTTTATCACAGCAATAAAAGCTCGATAAATTAAAGTTAGCAAAATGCTATCTAAATAAATAAAATGTGAAACTGGTGCCCAAGATCCTAGACGTATTGGGAATATTTTTACTGAGGTCATCGGTCAATGTGGGATCATTTTCTTATTAACTTGTTTGCAACAGAAAAACTCTCTCAAGCTTTTTAATATTGTTGTATTTTGTGAAGTTGGTGGGAAGGTTGAGCTGGATATCAGCATGACAAGAAAATGTGTCTAAAGAAAGGCTGCTTGATCAGCAGATCCAGTATTGATTGAAATTCAACTTAAGAGTGCTCGGTAGTAAGACTCACAGCAGGAAGGAGTGTGTGGTCACTCTGCAGCAGCAGGGTGCACAGCTCCTCTCGGCTCAGGCTCTCCAGCTCATGCTCCCTCAGAAGTCTTTGGTTATGCTCAGACGTCAGCTCATGGGAGAAGCTGCAGCCCCTCCTGTTATAACAGAATCCACACAGCTGATTTATGACTGTGAGTGCTAGCATCCATTTGCTCAGTTAAGAAGAAAAAACCCAAACCAAAAATAAAAACAGTGTAATACATTTAAATGAGCTGATGTCTCTCACTGTGGGATGATTATGAAAGCTTATCTGTCTGGAACAAAGTCAGCTGTTTTTGAGGCTGTTAGTGCTTAAAACCAAAGGGTTATATCAAATGACAGCCTAATAAATCATGGTAGTAATATTACATAAATGTCAAACTTAGGTTTTGGGACATACGTTTTAATGGGATTAGTCCAATACCAGCTTTTTATATATAGCTGGGTAGAACTAGAATCCCTTTAACATTTAAAATTGAGACAAAAAATTCAACCAAACACACTGTAAAGCCATTTTCCTTTCACTTCCACTCTTTTTTCTAACTGCTAAGCTAAGCTGATGTTGTAGCTGCACATAAAAAAAAAACATCAGAGAAAATATGTCTAAGGGATTTTGGTTTTGCTTTTTCAAGAACAGCTCTATAAATTCTCTGTAGGCTCCTCTTGTTTATCTGTTTGTGTCTTCATTTCTATTCCTGTTATTTGAGTTATTACAATATATGTGGCAGGTGTATGGCAATGTCCAAGGCAAATATTGCATAGTGTTCCTCCCAATTACAACATGGTTCAGTCCATTGTGTCAAAACCTTGTTTGTTGTCAGTAGCAACCGATGC
The DNA here is from genome assembly GCF_041146795.1 of Maylandia zebra. Lineage (NCBI taxonomy): Eukaryota > Metazoa > Chordata > Actinopteri > Cichliformes > Cichlidae > Maylandia > Maylandia zebra. Next base: position 37,474,439 of record NC_135183.1, on the reverse strand, counting down.
AGATATCAGGTTTACACGATAAAAGAGTTTGAAATCCTGCCTCCACCTGAGCTGTCAGATGCAGCTTTCTGTATACAGATACAGTGTGCAGAAATAATAATACTCCAATGCAATAAACTCTATAATTTACTTTAAGTCCAGTATATTTACCTGAGCTGGCTGAACTCACAGAATCCGAAGAGGAAGTTTTTGCACAGGTGCAGACCCCTGCACGTCCCCGGGCAGTCTTTGCCTCTGCAAAGTCTCAGGCGGGTCCTGGCCACCACCTTCTCCTGTCCGTTTGGACAACACCGAGCAAATTTCTCTCGGTTAGAAATGATCTCCGACACCTTCGTGGGATCGCCGGAAAACAGATTATACACTAAATCCTCCGTGTTGACTGCTCCTTGGCCGGCGCAGATCATTCTCAGTATTTCCGTCTCCATCGTTTCCGAGCTCTGCCTGCGTTAACTTCCACCTGTGAGACCAAAGCGCAGCCTGACTACAGCTTCATGTGAGGAGGAAAACTTCGGTATCATTTCTGATGATTGGAAAGCGAAACTGAACTATTTTTTATCTTGAACTGATGCTGTAATGCTGCTGATGTCCACTTGGGGGCGTCACCGCGCTGTATGATCTCCTAATGCATCCCACACCTCGACTGAACAGGGGAAGAAAGAAGGCTTTCTTCCGCTTCACAGCTGAACAGAGTGAAGAGATTTCCAGTAATGCTATAACAAAATCAAGTCTCATTAATTTTATCTAAATGCTTTCTGCATTCTTCTCTTCAAAGAGTCTCTAATCAGATTACTGTGTTTTTACAGTAGGTGTTTAAGATTACATATGCCACTTTTAAAAATCCGATTATTGTAATCCCATTATTGCCATCTGTTAGTCCCACCAGCTTGAAACATGCAGCAGAACGGCTGCTGCCTGCAGTTTGTTTCCACCTCAAACATGCAAAAAGAAGGATTGGGCTTATTGCCTATTATAATCAATATGTGCTGTATTTTAACCGGAAATTCATGTAAAAATTTACTGTCGACTTTTAAATTGATTTTCTCATTTAGATGAACTTCCAGCACATTATAACGGATATGTTTCATTAGCACTGGAAACCAGCTCACCAGGTCTTCGCCTCCAGCTGCAGGAGGAACATTTAAAGTTCCCTGGCATCACTCATCTGCATTTTCTTGTTAACGTGCAGCACATTCCCCACCAGCTTCATTGCTTCCTGTTCCCCTCCCTTACTCCGAGGAGTATAAACATGTTGGAAGTGATTTTTCCATTCCTCCCCCCCCCCCCCCCCCCTCCTTTTTTATTGCCTGTCACTTCTTCCACCATCTGCTGCCACCAGAAACTATTATGCTTGTTACTCTGAAAAAGCAACATTTTCTTTAGTATCATAAAGGAATACAGACAAATCTGACCAAGAGGATCACAATGACCAGGTTAAGTAGCCTACTATATAGTCATTTGGTCAACAGTCTAAGATGCATAGCACCTTACTTGATTAAGATGTTTAAATCAAATTATTTCGGAGGACATTACCTGGTTCAAAGAACTTATTTTACAGTAACTATATCCTATATAATCGATCGGTTTCCTTCTTCAATATCAACTGAATTTTGATTATCGGGGGGCAGAAAAACAAGCTATTAGTGCTTACAGATGACTAATAACAATGACCAACTGTAGTAAATCCAGTAGTTCAATCTAGTATTTTGGACTGCTAACCCAAATATTCAAGAACCAAATGAAATCAAAACACTTGACTTGGCTAAAAAAGAGGCTGAGCATTTTATGTGGCTGAGGAGAACTGCAGAGTGGTGTTAATTACCAGTGTATTTGTCATTACTTCACATTACACATACCCAGTTTGTGCCCTGAGGTTTGACCACCAGTGATATGATCGGTAACCACTCTTGCCTTCCATTTTGAATGGAAGTGTATTACCCGACCAGCAGGCGAAAACCCTTTTTGGTCTTGTTTTGTTTGCTAGGAAAATGTTGGAACCCACAGTTTGAATGGAAGACACCAACTTATAAGCAAACACTTGCCAGTAGAACATATATAGCCTCCCCTACCGATATATTGGTAGGGGAGGCTATATCAATCGTGGATGTTAATTGGCCGATATTAAAATAAATAATAATAAATAAATAAAAGAAGATTATTTTTCACTGTCACTCTATATTTGTAAAAACTCATAAACAACAAGACATAACGAATGTTAGGAAACTATATGTGTGTCTTTGTCAAAGAAAAAACAGTGAGTGATATGTCAGATTTTTAAAGCGCTAAATATCAGTATTGGTCTTAAAAATCCTCTATCAGTCTGGCTCTAGTCAAATCTTTCGTTGGTGGTGAAACTGAAAAGTGCAAGACAAACCAGAAATGGAGACCATTTGCCATCTAAGTAAAAGTTGCACATTTTGAATGCACACATCCTCTGTTTCCAGTTTGTGTTGCATTTTTCAAGCTTTACTACCACTCAGCTAGTTGGCGAGTGGGTGCCAAGTCAATCGACTCACGATCACATGGAGGTGTTTGGTTCAATACTCACTTTTTGACTTCTTTGTCGCCATCAGATTTCACTGAGCAACAGCCAAGAATTTGTAGAAAAAACTCACAAACCGGTTATACCAATAGGGGTTCAGCAGGAAGATGTGTAGAAAATGGCAAGAGATACTGCCTGATAACTGATTTAGACTTATGCTTCCTTTCAATGTAAATCTATGAATCTCTAATGACTCTAACAATGACTATAGTTTACAGAATGAATGTCATAAAGGCATCAGAAAAATGTGTTTACTGACGTCACGGTGCAGGGGATCTCTGTTGGTGCGTCCCATTTGAAAAACAGAATCATTCAGCTGGAATGCTCACTCAAGCCGGACTTCCATCTAGGAAAGTTAAAGCAGCATCAATGCCTACTTAATAAAAGAAGATCACAGGAGTGCACGTAAGCTTTAATAACGCTGGAATACTTGAAGAGTGCACCACTAATCTTAGGCATTTGTGACTTGCTAAATAAGCCACACATTTCCTTGCTTTTTTGACTTTATTACTGCTCTTAACTCAGTGTTACATCACACCCCCTCCAATATCTGATTTCAGAGCTAAATGGTATGAATTTGCAACCAAGGGAGTAGAGTGTAAAAGAGTAAGCCACAATAAGTTACGACACTAAAACAAGATTGTTTTCAAACTGCATTGTCATAACCCATATTAGATTTTTAAATCTCTAAATATCCGTTCAGAGGAGTAGCCCCCTGCTGGCCATTGGAAAGAATGCAAGTAGAACACACGGTCCACGTAACATATCATGGTGTGTCTGTGAAGATTCTCAGTCATCCAGGTCATCGTAGTCAAAGGAGCTTGCAAAGAAATGCGTCTGGACTTCTTTAAGTTGCTTGAAGACGTTTCACCTCTCATCCGAGAAGCTTCTTCAGTTCTAAGGTCATGGTGTAGTCCGAAAACATTAGAAATTCTGAGTTCAATATGGAAAGCCCCCCTCAAGTCAGAGTAGCACCAGCAATCTCCAGTTAACCTGAGTTAGCACTGAGCTTAAATGGTAGCGAAACCGTAAATCTTTTAATCTGTGCTACCAATGTTGTGTATTTGTGACTCACTGAATGCAGGGATGATTTTAGGCAAAAATAAAAGAGGCAGAATGCTGTTTTGGCTTAGAACCAAACAAATCCTGTTTTTCATCTCTTTTTCCAAACACAGAGCTCTGAGGTAGCTGTGTCCATTTTCAACATACAGTCTGTGTTCAACATACAGTCTATATGCTTTTTCTCATAAAGCTAAAAAAGCAAACGTAAAAAAACCCCAAAACAGCCCAGTGAGGTGTGGCCTAGTTCTTTGAATCACTTGACAACAAATACTTTAAAATTCTTTTTAGTCTTATGTTTGTTTCTTATAGTATTACTACAGTAACACCTTTCGTACAAGGGATTTAAAAAGTATGAGTTAAGCAGAAGTGATTTTACAGTAAATGTGAACTAATTCATCTCATATTAAATCCATGTATTCCTTCTACGCTCACTCGCATTTTTGCGTCTGCCTAATTAAAGCGTGAGGCTTTAGCATTTTGTGTAACCGCATTTGCCTTAAGCTTTGATTTAAAAGAAAAGGCAAATTAAAAAAAAAGAAGTCTGTCTTTTTAGCCTCTTCGCCTGCAGTTGTGTGTGTAGCAACGCGACCTGCCTGCGATTTCCTGCTTTGGGTTTCCCTTTAAAAGGGGGCAAGGCTCAATGCTGGGAATTCACGTCATTTCGCCGTTTTACACACGTCCAGATCAATGAGAGAGAGAGAGTGAGAGAAAGCGAGAGAGAGAGAGAGTGGTGTCCGCCGAGCTCTCTCTCTCTTCGGTCTCGCTCTTCCAGGAAGGGATTATTAACCAGCGCGCTGCCGACATGTGAAGGGAAAACACACGCAGACAAAAGAAGTTTTCACGCCGACGACCACGCTATGGACCCGGCCAGCAAATAAAGGAAGGAGGAGGAAGAAAAAAAAGGAAAAGAAGCGGGCTACATGAAAAAAACAACTTCTCCCACAAACACAAGCCGAGCAGTCGGGCTGCCGCTCGCGCTGCAGCTGTGCGGGTTTCTATAAGAAAGGAAAGAAGATAAAGAACAGCGCGCGACGGAAAAGTGGAGAGAAGTTGACTGGAGATAATGTCTGAATCCTCCTCCGCTGCGAACAAGGTAACACCGTCCGCTCACCCTCCCCTTTTAACGCGCTCCCTCGTTTGTCTTCAGGAGACAATTTCAACTGTTTGGTTTGAGTCTCCGCTGCGTGTGATAGAGCCGCCAGGGTTGTATCACCTCCCGCAGACTGCTGTACAGCGCCATTCAGTTTGTTTTGCTAGTCATCTGTTGCTCGCGGCTCCACGCTCTGAGTTCGCCTCCACTCTGCTCATGATTGGAAGAAGTCGTGACTGTGTGACTGTGTGACTTACCGACGACCCCCCCCCCCAAAAAAAAAGTAAGCAGAGATCGGGGGGCGAACGAGTTGCAACCTGCATGTATCTGTAGCATCAGTAAAAAAAAAAGCTTTCCCCCCTTTAACTATATGAGCTGAAGGTGGGTGTTAGGACTGCATCTGAAGCAGGATTTAATGGATAAGCAAACGCTTGTTCTAGAGCTGAACTGAACTATTCATCTAAAGACAGTGTACGGTGGAGGGGGAATGGTTGATTTTTCCTCCCTTTTTCAACGACGAGGAATTAATCAAAAACAGATACATAAAAAAGGCAAAGGCTGCATTAGAGGTGCATGCATCATTATGCAACATGATTCAATGCAAATAAATGTTTTTTCTGATAGCAACTGTTTGCAGGCAAATGCAGGCATTTAATAAAGTGCACCAGTTGTGACATTTTAGACAGATACAGATACCAATACCGATATTTTATATATTTATTGAAAAGGTGTTTTTTATTCCCTGGGATAAGAAGAGACATATTTATAAAAAGCGACTTATATGTCTTAAAGGCCTTCGCACAAATTTGGAACAGTTATTTTATCGACAAACACACAGCTAGCTAACTGCAAACAACAAACCGATACTGATGCTAGGCCAGTGTTTACTCTGTTTTTGTTTGTGTGTTTTGTGTTGTTTTTATTTATCCTTTTTAAAAGGATATAAAATTAAAGGAATAAAATTATTGTCTGAAAAAATTAGATACCAACCGAATTATCTGTTGGCCTATACTGGGCTAAGTTAGCTATTTGCTGGTCTATTGGAATTCGCATTAAAAGCAGCTGATTTAAAAGAAAAATTGAAGTTGTGTCCGCACTGGAAGTGATTTGCTTATTGCGCATAGCTTTAAAGCTGGCGTTTGGTTACTTGTGGACATTCCAGGCTCCAGTTTTCTAGGTAAGCGTTTAATGCATTCACTACCAGGTTATAAGTCACTCGTGGTATTCTGTGTTCTCACTGATGGTTACTTTTACTGGTCGCCTAAAAGTTGAGCTTATATTCATTCTGCACTTTGAATACCCACAGCTTGTACACAGCTTAAAGATGAGAAACGTGTTGTGAGTGTTGACATTTCGTAGTGTGACCTCTAGAGGGCACACTGCATTTTTAAAAATCTTTAAATCGCCAAATATCGCTATTGATTCAAAAGAAATAAGGGAACTATAAAGACTTTGGCTAAATGTCTGACGACAGCATAATAATGTAAAACTGATAATAAAAGTAAATATCATTGACTGCCATCAGTTTTGGTGAATGCGGCCAATATCAGCTGATATATCAGTGCGTCTCTAATATTTTGGCTTTTGTAGCCGGTGGTCATACTAGGTGTAAACAGCTTAAACCCACTTTGTGCTTTCCAAGAGCATGTTGTGATCTGTGTGATCCATCGATTAATCATTAATGAAGATGATACACGGTTGCAGCATGAAGACAAGGAGACAATATTGATCAGCAGAGACTGAATGCTAAAAATAGCTGATTAACCTGCAACAATTTTTTGATCCGATTATTGTTTTTGTCACACTAAAACTGGCTTTGTGCTTTTATTTTTGGACATTAGTCAAAAATCCAAGTCTATCACTGTAACTGGGACATGTAATAATAGAAATATTATTTGAGGTGCCAAGGTCAGACTGAAATAGCTCAAAGCAATGCGCACTGTCCAGTAACTGAAAACGAAAAACAATGTTTTGTTTGTGAGGGATGTCTGCTCATTACTGAGTCTGATGTCAGGGCACGATTGCTGAGGAATGATCAGAACTTCCCTCTGAGAACTTTTACCGTCAGAGCGAGAGAGGACGACTCCCCCTCACCTTCGGCTCTGTCGCAAATCACTTTCCGTTGGTCCCAGAGGTCGCGTTTTCACAGACCCAGGCAAAGCTGTGTGAAGACGCAGGCAGCTGAATTTTTAGACAGTTGAATGTCAAGAGAAAGGCCTTCTGCCTCTGAGACGAGGAAATAGAAGACTGGAAGATTATTGCTGGGGTTCCACAGGAAATTCCTGGTACATGTAGTTGTTGTGCAGGTCTCGAAGTAGCTGGGTGGTGACAACAGGTTGGAAGGTGAAACGGCAAGAAAAACAAAAACAAAAAAAAAACTAACTAAAAAAAAAACCCTGAGCTTCATTTCCTCAAGAAACCAAGGTGGAATCATGCTTTGCAGGAAAGGAAACCAGTCAACAGAAAATTACAGTTAACTGGAAAACCTCATACTTTTAGCCTGCGTTCGATGCACGCCATAAACAGTAGCAGGGCTGAGTGTCTTAAAACGTCAGAGCATCGTGGAGAATACAGCTGCTTTAACCGTTTAATGTTGCACAGTGGTATTAATACAATCAAAGCAGTGTGATTTACAGAGTTCAAACCTTGTAGATTTCTCATAAAAATGCACAAAATCTTTACATTCAAGCAGCAGAAACCAGTGAAAAACTCCCATTGTTGCCTGACTATTGACTGAGAAATTCTTAGGCGATAGTTCATGTTATTCAGATCTTTGAAAGTCTCACCCATGTACTGACTAACCATGAAAAGGATTTTTGTGTTGAAAGGAAATAAGACATCATTTTGTTATTATGTCATTTTAAAGCTTTTGCAAACCACAGTGAACCATCTGAAAGAAAACAAAGCAAATACACAGAATTTGCTTGCACGTCCATACAAGGACGCTGACTAACAATTGTGTTAATTATGTCCTGATTATTATCTAAAGATATTTATGTGTAGAGTGTCTAAATTCCCAGAAATCACTGAAAAGGATTGTTTCCTTGCAAACAGCGAAAACTCCAAATGCATGATGTTAAAGTCATGCATTTCAACATAACTTTATTGCTCTACCGTGTTGATATGATTCATTCTTTTCTAGATTAGTCCAGCAATGAAAGTAATGCTCGCATTTTGACTCATGAAGTAAAAATGAAAACCAGAAATGCTGTTTATACTGGACAATTTCAAGATGATGCTTTTAAAATCCAAAAAGCTGTCATTGTTCAAATATGTGCCATTTTTAACTGTTTCTGAATCTTTAATCCATGAAAAACCACATAGATTAGTCAGTTTGTCTTTAAACAGAAAACATGATTTCTGATGTAAATCCACTGTGGTCGTTGACAACCAAGAGCAGGAGAGTCTGTGGTCAACATCTTGTCCGTCAGTGTATTGCTTAGTTTAGGACCATAACTCAGTCCAGTGCAACACATGTCCTAAAGCATGCATGGCATTCTGGGTATTTGGATGTCCAGAAAGTGACTTCACAGCTCAACTGGCCAGAGCATCAGTTTATCAGGCGCACAGTCTCCTCTGTGTACCGAGGCTAGCCGTTAGTGTGGGTGCACGGCGAGGTGAGGCGAGTCGGCGTGGTGCTGTTTGGGTTCAGGGCCGGTGCATCGCAGAGCTTTGTGAGCCATGCTTTGTGTCTCTGTGTCTATTCATAGCAGGAGAGGAGCTCTTTCAGTCCTTCCGCGAACCCGCTGCCAAACTCTACTTCCTCCCCCGTCCATGCTCCCGCCGCGAGGCCAGCCAGCCGAATGGAGGACGAGCCTGCCAGGCTGCCTGCGCACCTGCGTGAGTCACACTCTCTTGCTTACACACACACACACACACACACACACACACACACACACACACACACACACACACACACACACACACACACACACACACACAAAAGGATGACCAGTCACTCCCACATGCATCGATCAGCCGGTCATTTGAACAGGACAGATTGATTTTTGTCAGTGTTTTTGGTATCTTGCTCTGGAAATGTTTCCGCTTGGTCCTAAGTGATGATCTGGGAAACCAGATCTGAAGTTGTCCTCATAATTTGTTCAAAAATCCCTTGTCAAGGTGAGCTTTTTTCTCTCTCTCTCTCCTGCTGACACAGTTTTAACTTCTGGAGGTGATGGCATCGGAGAGTTTAGGTCAGCAAGCAGAAGTAATGGACTATCAAAGTGAGGACATGAATAAATAAAAATAGTTAAAACTCATCACATCCAGTCAGGGCAGCACACTCGCTATTATCACTGCATGAGTGCTGAGCTGGTCATGCTGTGTCTCTTAGCTGGGAGGCGTTGAAGCAGATCTGGGGTCAGGCTTTTAATAACACATGCTTCCACTGGAGCACAGCTGACTGACCTTCTGCACTGCAATAACAGCTACAGACAATATGGACCAGAGAACATACAATACAAGGAACCATGTTTAAATTAAGTCTGTTCAATACACAAGATCCTTACTTTACATGTTCCCCGATCATTCAATTAGATGATTTCTTAAACATCTTTAAACGCAACATCCAAATAAGTCCTTGGTCACCAAGTGGCTTAAGGATAAAGTGTTTACTAATATGAAAACATTTAGTTATTTAATTATCTTAAAAAACTGTGCACGCTTACAGGTGGCCAATCTACTACTTTAAAATGAGGAGATTAGACATATAAGACATCTCTATAAAGGGATTACAAACCTTTGGTTAGCTAGCTTTATAGATGGTATGCTGGATATCAGGAAGTTTTCCTGTGTTAGCAAGTAAGATAAGTAACACTAGCTAACATTATATCACAGGGGGCAGTTAGCCAGCTAGTCTTTCACGTTCAAGTTAGCTTTGTTGCATTTATGCCAATACTTAGCCGATCTCTGAGTTGTACAAGATACACAATGTTCAGTTATTAATAATGATGTTATCATTATTGATTTGGCCGATGCTAGTTCTCCCGCAGTGTATGAGCACGTGTGCAAAAGGTGTCATTCAATAACTTAAAATGAGGTTGTTGAAAGAAAACTTCTGTAACTTAACTTTGCTAGCTCTATGGTTATGTTATGTTTCTATACCCTGAAACTTGTTGTGTGTAATGTTGGCAAACTTGCATTTCTTATAATTTTGATTATTGCTAATCAAAATAGGCAGCATAGAAGGTTTTTGGTACCAGAACATTCTGTTTCTGCTTCTGTTTGTATCCAGCAGTATTGATCAGCCGTATCAGAGTGTGCTTTGGCTGCAAAGGCAGAAATGCTAATCTAAAAAAACAGTTTCTTTAATCTGATCATCATTTATCTCATCGTAGAATATAAACAGTTTCTTGTCACAAAATTGTAAGTCTTAGTCTGAATATGAGTTAAACAGTAAGCCCTGAAACACTGGCTGTAGCCCGGGGTCACTGTTAAACACGTGTCCTTCAGAGCAGACTGGGAACTAATCTAAAAAGAATAACTTGGACTACATCATTCGGTTGTAGCAATTAAGCTTCCAGACTGCAAGTATGCAGGATACAGTCCTGAAACTCTAAAGGTGTGTTTCTGAGGTGACGGTGGGTCCGGTTTGAGCCACAGTACTAACATGCTGACAGCCACTGCAGATGGCTCTCGTGGTCTCTGGACACCCTTTATCAGCATTTACAGTGGGGCAAAAAAGTATTTAGTCAGCCACCGATTGTGCAAGTTCCCCCACTTAAAATGATGACAGAGGTCAGTAATTTGCACCAGAGGTACACTTCAACTGTGAGAGACAGAATGTGAAAAAAAAATCCATGAATCCACATGGTAGGATTTGTAAAGAATTTATTGGTAAATCAGGGTGGAAAATAAGTATTTGGTCAATAACAAAAATACAACTCAATACTTTGTTATTGCCAACAAAGGTTATGTTACAGAGGTCAAACGTTTACTATAGGTCTTTACCAGGTTTGCACACACAGTAGCTGGTATTTTGGCCCATTCCTCCATGCAGATCTTCTCGAGAGCAGTGATGTTTTGGGGCTGTCGCCGAGCAACACGGACTTTCAACTCCCGCCACAGATTTTCTATGGGGTTGAGGTCTGGAGACTGGCTAGGCCACTCCAGGACTTTCAAATGCTTCTTACGGAGCCACTCCTTTGTTGCCCAGGCGGTGTGTTTTGGATCATTGTCATGTTGGAAGACCCAGCCTTGTTTCATCTTCAAAGTTCTCACTGATGGAAGGAGGTTTTGGCTCAAAATCTCACGATACATGGCCCCATTCATTCTGTCCTTAACACGGATCAGTCGTCCTGTCCCCTTGGCAGAAAAACAGCCCCATAGCATGATGTTTCCACCCCCATGCTTCACAGTAGGTATGGTGTTCTTGGGATGCAACTCAGTATTCTTCTTCCTCCAAACACGACGAGTTGAGTTTATACCAAAAAGTTCTACTTTGGTTTCATCTGACCACATGACATTCTCCCAATCCTCTGCTGTATCATCCATGTGCTCTCTGGCAAACTTCAGACGGGCCTGGACATGCACTGGCTTCAGCAGCGGAACACGTCTGGCACTGCGGGATTTGATTCCCTGCCGTTGTAGTGTGTTACTGATGGTGACCTTTGTTACTTTGGTCCCAGCTCTCTGCAGGTCTTTCACCAGGTCCCCCCGTGTGGTTCTGGGATCTTTGCTCACCGTTCTCATGATCATTTTGACCCCACGGGATGAGATCTTGCGTGGAGCCCCAGATCGAGGGAGATTATCAGTGGTCTTGTATGTCTTCCATTTTCTGATGATTGCTCCCACAGTTGATTTTTTTCACACCAAGCTGCTTGCCTATTGTAGATTCACTCTTCCCAGTCTGGTGCAGGTCTACAATACTTTTCCTGGTGTCCTTCGAAAGCTCTTTGGTCTTGGCCATGGCGGAGTTTGGAGTCTGACTGTCTGAGGCTGTGGACAGGTGTCTTTTATACAGATGATGGGTTCAAACAGGTGCCATTCATACAGGTAACGAGTGGGGGACAGAAAAGCTTCTTACAGAAGACGTTACAGGTCTGTGAGAGCCAGAGATTTTCCTTGTTTGAGGTGACCAAATACTTATTTTCCACCCTGATTTACGAATAAATTCTTTACAAATCCTACCATGTGGATTCATGGATTTTTTTTTCACATTCTGTCTCTCACAGTTGAAGTGTACCTCTGGTGCAAATTACTGACCTCTGTCATCATTTTAAGTGGGGGAACTTGCACAATCGGTGGCTGACTAAATACTTTTTTGCCCCACTGTATCACTGTATCACTGAATGGTGAGGAAAGGTTATTTTGACACAAATAGAAAACGGATATCAGAACATTTTGACATGGACATGTCGTGCAGTATCGTGGATGACTCAGTCACAATTCAAAACAGGAAAAGCAGGATTCTGTTATTTGAAAAAAAGTTTTTCTCTTCAGTTTTTTTCTGATTGTAAGACTTTGCATTTATTGTGATGCTTTAAATGTAAAGTAGACTGAATGTGAACACATTTGTGAGATATGAGTCAGGTGGCTTTTTTGTGGAAGCATTAATTTTTAAAAAATCATTTGGGTGTCTTTCCTTCTCTGTTCGTATCAGTTGAAACCAGTTGAAGAGCTTCCATCTACCTTTCATGGTCAGCATTGACGCAGCCTAGTCTTTCCAGAGCCGTGACGTGAAGGGCAAGGTGAAAGTGACTAGCCGGCTTTAGTTGAACCAGCAAAGGAGAAAGTCTGATGAAATATATTTGGGAACAACTTGGTGAAGCAACTGGGTGACATTCACAGTTTTACTGGACTAGAGTTTGGTTGCATCTGCTCATTCATTGCTTACCCAATCATAGAGGGGGCGGGGTTGGAGCTGTGCCAAGAGATAGGCTAACAGTTCAAAGACTAACCCTGAATTGCTTCATTGGTGCACATGTCAATATTTAACCAGTTAGTTTTTCTCTAGCCGGTGTGAAGTTCAGGACTCTTGGCGGGGCGTTAGGCTGGGTGTCAGGCTGAAGCTGGATGAGATGCACAGGAAATTCCCTCAGCCCACTTCCTCTTTTGTATTGTTGCAGAAAAAGGAAGAACGCTCAACAGGTCCGCATTGGGTTTCCTGTCGAGTAAACTGATGGGTCACTTCACATCCGCAGACATGTGGAAGTCGAACTCTGTTTTAATCAGATGTCAAGCACAGTTGCTCACGCAGACTCAGACATCTGCAGGTCGTCTTTCATTTTTTTCTTCTGCAGTGTTTAGTTTATGTCTGCTGCTAAAGGGGATCCACTCTCCTCTCTCAGACAGCCAGCCACACGTCTTTGTCACGGCTCACAAGGTCTAAAACACCTCTGCTCGTCCTTTCTCTTCCTTGCTATATAAACACACGTGCTGGAAAACAAGTCATCCATTAACCCCCGCACTCAGAGGGAGATTTATTCTGACGGTGGGGGGAGGAGGGGTGAAGAGGGAAGGAAGAGCGAGAAGAAGAAGAAGGAGGAGGAGGAGGAGGAGAGAGCGGAGGAGGAGAGGGGAAAAAAAGACAGAAAGAAAAAGAATGAGGGAGGAAATTGCAGTGTGGGCAGAAATCCGCCTTCTCCATTTCCTGGGGAGGAAGTGGATTAGATCGGGGAGAGTTGCAGCCTGCTCCTCACACTAAAGAATGCTACTAGGCTCAATTTTTAACCCTTTCTGTCAGACATCACTGCAGTACACTGTAAACTCTAACACAGTGTGTTTAAATCGTTACCAAATGCAGTATGTTAAAACATCGTCTATGTCAGTGAATGAATTTTATTCATTATGAAGACATTTTTGGGCCAAAAAACGTCAAGTTGTAACTATATGCTGGCATAATATAAAAAGAAATTTATGTAAAGACACAACACACATCTGGAGTAAAACGAACTAAATAAAGGGATTTAAAAAAAAAAAAGCAATTAATATTTACTGAAGATGCACTCATGTTTGGATTTTAAAGTCTGCACAACATGTTTAATGACATGTTTTGTGACATCATACAAAGCAGTCAGGTTTAGTTTTGAAATGCTAACAGGTTTGATGTGATAAAATATGTGAATAAGCAGAATTTAAATGTAGAAAATAAAAACTATGAAAATAAAATATTTGAAAATATTTAAAGTCAAAACACTTTGAAGCTTCCTTCAGTTGGCAGGTTTGACCTAATCATAGCTTGTATATAAAAGATAGATGTGGCTATCATGATGTCATTCCTTGTTATTTGAACCACTACTTTGAAACTTAAATAGTCTTTTTTGCACCCTTGAGTGACCATATATAGATAAAAGCCTGCAGTACTGCTATTATCTAATGCTAGTAAGCTTAATTAGCAAGTCATAGGCTAATTAATGCTAAAAGTCACTCCAATAAATAAATCCACTCATTAAAACTAAAACACAAAGTTTTTGGACCGGCTGCTGGTATTGCACAGCAAGCTGTGTGATATCATATATTTCATTTAAAAGAAGTGAAAGAAGATTACTCATGGAGACAAAAAAACCCCTAAATTTTTTATATTAAGCCATAGACATTATTATTATTGAATTATTTACTCTCTTAATTTTGTGTATTTCAATTGGTGCTGTACAAACACTGACTCTTATTTGAAGCCAGTCTCAAGTGACCTTTAGAATAACTGCCATTGAGACAACAGAGCCTTAGTGATACACACACATAGTCTTTGACCAAGCTTAAAGGTGCTTTTCATTGGTTTTCTTGCTGATAATTAGATGGGAAAATCAGACCTCTCATGTCCATCTTTTCAATATACAACTTTAGCTAGGAGCTAATTAGCTTAACTTAACGCTGTAAACACAGGAAAAGTAGTTTGTTTAGATCTCAAAGTTAACAAAATCTATCAGCAACTCTAAACCTCGCTAATCAACACGCTCCATCTTGTTTGTGGTAGTAGCTTCCTGATTTATGCAAAGGTTGCCTGGTAACCACTTGTTGGCAACATGATTTCTGGAAGTTATTATACCCACCTAGCTGCCAATAAAACTCCAACCTGTGTTTTTGCGAACAAGGATGTGACTGAGCTGGTAGGTGTTTTTGTTGCCACGGACAAAATTAAGCTAGCTGTTTCCCCCATATTTCGAGTTTTTATGCTATGTTAAGATAATCTTCTACCTTTAGCTTTGAAAATGCCACACGGACATGAGAATTATACCAGTACAAAGTGTGTGATTCTCAAACCATAAAACCGTTACAATATTCCTTTTGTGGTGTTTGTGAGTTTTTTATTTTATTTTTGAAGACTTTACATACAACAACACATTACGCCTACAGGAGCTGCTTAGATTTTGAAACCCATGCCATGAAGCTCCCAGTGCACATTGTTTGTGCTGATGTTCATTTCAGAGGAAGTTTGGAGCTCTGTAGTTATTTAATTAGCAAAGCATTGACAACTTTTATGCACCATGTGCTTCAGTATCCAGTGACCCAGGTGTATAACTTTGGTCTGGTACCTTATTGCTGTGGTTGCTAAATCCACTATAACGCTGCAGTACCACTTTCACCTGCTCCTGGAATATCTAGGAGGGGAGAAGTTTCATGAACTGACTTGTTACAGCGGGGTATCTTATTACAATGCCATGCTGAAATTCATGACGCACCCTTTCACTAATATTAGTAAAGGCAGATTGATTCGCTAGGTGCTTGATTTTGTACACCTGTGGACAAGGGACTAAAACATCTGGATTTTAAAGATTATGAGGTGTGACCCAATACTTTTACCCATATCGCATATCCTATATAGTGGCATTAGTTATAAGGAAAAAAGTTATATTGTGTACATTTCAAATCTTATCTCTAGTCTTTGCTTTTATGGAAAAAACTGGGTGAATTTGTTTATCAAAAGCCCAGCTAAAGCTTGAATAATTAACAGTGAAGTTATAACATACGAACACAAAGTTCTATGCTTTTTGAGTTGTACTTCCTGGTCTTTGATGTATTTTTCATAATTCTTCCATTCCTGGTGATCTTTGCCGTTGCTCCCTATGTCTATTCCAAATTGTCGTCCAATCAGCATTTGACCAGTGCATAACATCACTGAACAACGCTCAGTACTGCACGGAAACACGTTTGCGTTGGTTGAAACCCTGCTACAGTTTTTCAGTAAATGGTTGAAAGAGACATGCTTTGTTGGAGCATGTGTCAATTAAATGCTTGGACTTTGCTTTGAGAAGACATAAATTGACTCGATTCTTTTTTGGCTTTAAAACAAGCCATTAAAGGAATAATGCAGCAGTATTAGTCTGTCAGTAGACAAATGTGCAGCTTTAAACAGCTAGCGGAGGAGTGCCGTCAACCATCCATGTCCTTTTGTTTTCTTTAGTTTGTGTGAAAGGCAAGACAAGTTGTAAAAGAGCGCGCACGCACACACACACACACACACACACACACACACACACACACACACACACACACACACACACATAATGAATCCATGCAGATGCTAACTGATGAACTAAATTTGTTTGGTTTTTAATTCAATCGCAACCCAGGCAGTATTGGCCAACATGGCGCCTACATACTCTGAGAATGACGCAAATGAAGGTCTAGTCACTGAGATAACAGTGAATTATTTAAAGGTCTGTGACACACGCCGATTATTTTTATTTATTTATTTTATTTTTTACAACAAACACTAAATACAAAAGAACTCTGGCTGCGACAGTAGAAATATCTTCCCCGATGATTAAAAAAACCCTCTATGTCCATGGAAACAAGACTGGCTGGTTTCCTTGGTGTGTGTGTGTGTGTGTGTGTGTGTGTGTGTGTGTGTGTTCGTGCTCACAGCTGGGTTTGCACTATGCGTGCTTGAAGAGTGGGTGGATGAGTGTGAGTGAATCTTGTGTCTTTGTGCAAAGCTTGCCAGAGGTAGTGTAGGTGTATACTGTGTGTGTGTGAGGGGGGACGTGTGTGTATGACTAAGTGTATGTGTTTGTGTGTGTTACCATGCATGACTGCAATCCCCCACAAGCTTCCTTTGGTCTCTCTCTCACTTTGTGGTATATTACCCATTTTACTGCTGTGGGGAAATTGGTGTCACAAAGTGTGTGTGTGTGTGTGTGTGTGTGTGTGTGTGTGTCTGCGTGTGTGTGCATGTGTGTTTGGTCTTTCTGAGGGGAAATTTCCTGCCCCTGGAAGCAGCTCTTGTCCTCAGGAATTTCCTGAGTGGGCAGACGGCGCTTCCTGAATAAATGTTGTTGTTGATGGTGTGTGTGTGTGTGTGTGTGTCTATGTGCGTGTTTTAACTCCTCTCTTTTCTTTTCTGAAAGGGAAACTGTTTTCACATGCCAGCGAGTGAGCTGAGCGCAGCCCCCTGCTCTTCCTGTCTGCGACACACTCCACATGGCGTTTCTAACAAGGCAATGGTGGTGGTGGGCTTTCTTTACTCGAAACATCACGAACACACACGTTTTACACACCGATTGTGTGTTAATCTCAGCTGCAAATAGCCCACGTGACTCGAATGCATTTCCTCTGGATAAATGTCCAGTTAATGAAATTCCTTCCATGTGCTTTTATTAACGCTGTGTTTGGGAGATACTTCCTGCCAAACAGGACGTGATTGGGCTCTTTTGAAATGTTGAGCATGGCCATGACCTATTGACCTTGATGACTTATGATTTTTAAAAGGAAACTTTGCAGAGTTGATATTTAAAAAAAAAAAAGAAGAATTTTTTCGAATACAGACTAGTTTAGCTTATTTCCTTTATTCACCTGGATCCCAATTTTATTATACTGCACCTTAGTGGCATTTCATCCCGTCAGCTCTTCCCTAACAGCTGGCTTGCTGAGCAATGCTGGTTTTTGATACCATTAAGTTCAAGGAGCAGGTTTCTTACTGTCAGAAGAACAATTTTGGAGTCATTTTTGACCCAAAATGTATTCGACCCTTGTATTATTAGCATCTAAGTATTACTAATAGGTGAAAATAGTTAAAATCTTTTACCACATGTGACTAGACTGGGGCAAGGTGTTTATAAGAATTTTGTACTTAAACTTTGGAATTATTAAATTTTGGAACAAAAGTAATGGAAACTGTCGATTAAAAAAAATAAACCAAACAATTCCTGGAACAATTCCAGGGTTTTCTTGGCTCAAAATGTGATTTTGAGGCGTGATTATACACCTACACATGATGGGTCTGCAAAGACTTCTTGCAACTTTTATTGAAAATAACTCCGTCATCTCGTTGCTGTTTGGTCGAAGCCGCAGGGATCCAGCGGAGATGCAGCAAAGTTGTGCAAAAGAGACGCAGGTTTGCGATCCCTGATTCACATGCTTGTTCAGAGAGGGCATATGTCTGTATAGGTTCTCAGTTATCATGGTAGTCTTAATACACTTTTTTTGGAGTTGACATTTCATGTCTCAGCAAAAAGGCTAAGAGGTGAGCTGTCTCCAAAAAACTTCCATTGGCCTTCTTTTCTAGCTCTTAACACTTCAGAGAGGACCTTGTCCCTGGGGTTGAGCAGACTCCAAGGCTACAGTATTGAGTCTTATAATGGCCCCTCATGTAGTGAGTTGGCCCCTATAAACATAACCAGGCTCCTAGAAACTCACCTAGGTAGCAAGGACTACTGTTGGTGAGTCTCTAAGACTATGCAGTGAGTTCATCAGTGGAATGAGAGCCTACTTGGAAAGGCAGCCGTTGCTCGGTTATGTTTGTCACAAAGAAGAAAAGCATGCACACACCTACCAGGGAACACCCGCGTGGACATATATGCACCTTGCTTGAGGACAATAAACGCTTTCCCCCACCTTTGTGTAGTGTTGGCACAGGTTTCCTGCTTTTTGTGTTTTACCAGTACTTACAAAAAAAAAAAACCACAGCGGAGGATGGAAGCAGCAATAAACCCTAATGATTCGACAGACTTCAACTGTCACTAAAACTCATTAAGCTTTGCAGTGTGGAAAAAGACAAATTGCTCCAGATTAAATCAGTCAACATTAACGGTCACACAAAATGTAATCTGTGACTGGCCCTGTGTAGTTTGAGCTTTAACCCTCTGTCATTACTGAAACTGCTTTCAGGAGCGACAGGCTTGATGCAAACGACTCTGAGGTTTCACAAATAGACACTGTCTCATTTTAAAAGAAGAAGGTATGCACTTTGCATTAGATATGATGACACGGATAAATCCTGCCCTCCCATTCTCCACATGCAAAGAAGAACAGGAGTAGTGTGCTTACAGGGTGTGTATGTGTTTCAGACAAGCATGAGCCTTTTGATTTAGTTAACAAACGTCTTTGAAGCTCCTGCATTTTCAAAAAAAAAAGAAAAGAAAAGAAGGGAGAGGGGAGGGAAAAAATTGGCTTCTGAACAAAAGGAAGAGTGGCAGTTGACGCTGAATTCAGGAACTAGCCTACAAGAGCCGGCTTGCTCCTGTGCTTAACAACAAACTATCAAAAACAGGCCGTGCTACTTCCTGGCCATAAAAAGTTTAAGTGTGATTGATGATCTGTTTTATGTTTGTTTTGACTGGATGAAGTCCAGTTTTGCTGGACGGGGACAGGCTTGTGCATGCCGGAGGAGGAAGCAGAGGATGAATATGAGAGGTGGTGGGGGTTGGTTCTCCTGGCTGAAAAGTAAAAGTGTGTGTGTGTGTGTGTGTGTGTGTGTGTGTGTGTGTGTGTGTGTGTGTTCGTTTGGAGGTGGATTTTTCCCTGCCGCACCCACCTGACAGGGAATTGATGTACGGTGCAGAAAGTGAGGGGGTGATGCAGTGTGTGTGTGTGTGTGTGTGTGTGAGAGAGAGAGAGGAGTAACTGAGAAAACGTGTCACTTCTATCCACATGTCCCTGAGTCAGGGTGTCAGGAGGTCACAACTAACCCGCCTCCTCCTTCCTCCTTCCTCCTCCTCCACTGTCTGGAGAAAGAAAACCTTTCCTCCATTGAGATAGCAAAACCAATATCCGCCTACTTCTGCTTTGAGAGAAAAGACAAACATTTACTGAAGAACTGAGTGACTAAGGAGCTCTGAGTTTAAGAGCAAAGTCCCAGCCTTACTGATGCGGTTGTACGTTCTTTTGTTGTTTATTTAGTTATAGTTCATCCAGGTCAGGCCAAGCTGAAATTCTCAGTCTGAGAAGTGTGTGTATCAGGTGTGTATTTTTGTATATATCTAGACTGTTGAAAGTCTGGAGTTTCTGACAGAAAATAATATCTGACCTGACTTTCAGATCCTACTATGACTCAAAATATAGCATGTAAGCAATTTGGTTCCAGTTTTACAAATGAAGAGAAAGGAAACAGGTCCCTCCAAAATGTGATGACGCTCGAACATGACTAAACACATTCAGTCAGCAGCTGTTTGTTAATTGTTTGGAATGAATGCATAAAACTTTTTAGAAAACCTTGGATCAATAAATAGCAACAGTTTTTTTTTTCTTTTCTATTCTCTTTTATTTTTCCTCTAATGGAAATTTTAAGTGAAACTGATTCTGGCATTCTCATACAGAGACTTGTATCTAGCAACCAAACTAGAAACGGGGAACACAAAATGTAACACAATAATGCTCCAAATTGAATTTAATTGTCCAAATATAATAACAGAAAGTGCTTGAAAATGCTAAACTTATGCAATGGATTTTCGTAAATGTGTTGTTGTTCTGTTCTATACAGTCATACCATGAATTTAACTACAGCATGTTTGTGTGTGAATGGTATTGGAATTTGTGTCCTATTTGGCATAAGTTGTAACATTGTAATGTTTTACAATGTTACAAAAAAAATTGCAATAAGCTCATTAATTTCTCTTGCAGTGGTAGATTGAAACAAAGTAAAGCTAGCTCTCGCTGATCTGGTGCTCTAACACAGTACTTCTCCTCAGTAGGCTTTGGGCCAGTACTATAAAGCTGTAGCATTAAGTTTGACAAAGTTAAATTCAAATTTTAAGTAGAACTCTTCACAGTGGCAACACCCTTAACTCCGGGCAACAGCACGGTTGTATTTACAGTCAGTCGCAGAAAGTTAATAGTGGTACGCTACTATTCAGAGGTTTTACACTATAAGTAAATAGTAGTTATGTTGAAGTCATGGTGCTTGAGAAAGCTTGCTAACAAAACAACAGCCATTAATGACAAAATGATAATCCTTTAAAAGACAGCTTAAGTGGCACAGCTGTGGGACAGGGGTAACAATCTGAAGCTTTTTCTTTTTAGCTAGTCAAGAAGAAAAAAAGAGACTGTTGTCAAAGTTTTTAGCCAGGTGAGAAATCCATAAGCAGGAGAGGCAGAAATGTGAGCGATGGTGAGACGCACACAGCTGATCTGTGATTCTGGACGGGACCTTTTAGCTTCGCAGCAGGACGGACCTCATTAACTCGTCTGGCTGAGAGGGGAAGCTGAGGGCTTCTGTACCGCAACAACGAAACAAGATACCAGTGATCTCATCCTCCTCTTCCCTTCATTCATCCCAAGCGCTCGTGAGTTGCCTTGGCAACTTGTGAGCTCCGTGTGTGTATGTGTGCGTAGTGAACATTAGCGGGGGCCTGAGAAACCACTGAGTGAAAATTATGTGTCATCAGAGAGGATTAGGAGCCCACGGTTTAGTCGAGGGTTTGAGATCCTGCTGCTGTCGTGCTTGAGGGTTTTACTCAGTGTAAACGCAAGCATACGCTCTCATGAAGACTGTTAACCTGAGATGCAGTCGGCAAAGGCAGGCCAGCGACAAGGGGGGCTGGAATTGATTTTCTTCCCGCAACAAATCTGTTAAAGATTCTCTGACAGAAAACAACCAAAAAGGACAAATTTATCGTCTCCAGATAGCGCGTGAAAGTATCGAAGGAACAGAATTTCAGGTTCAAAGCAGCTCTCTCCATTGCCATCCATTTTCCTTTCCACCTCTAAGTAAGCGAAGGATGCTTGTGTCTTAGCGTTTCCTGTCCTGTTTAGAATCAGTTCCTGTCTACATTACACGGATATGAGATGCACAACAAGATCCTGAAAATGAAACTTGAATGTGACTCAGAAATTATCCATGTTGAAAAAACATCAAAGTGTTCTTTTGTCAATTCAATAAGCATAGAAGACAGAAACATGAGAGACAATGATGACTGTGAATGATCTGCAGCTCGGAGAAGCTTTGGAAAACTAAACCAGAAACTGGTACAGTTAAAAACATCTCCAGTAAGACTCGATTAATGAATTGTTTGGCTCATATAAAATCCCTGCTTTGGTTATGTGAGCATTAATTTGGCAGGACCACCTTTCATTCATGTCCCAATTTTCTTATAAAGTCATTTTGGCTCAGCCTGTACTGCTCTGTTTAATACTGCTATGATACTTCTTGCCTTCTCTTTGATATACATAAGTCTTACTGTGAATTAACAACAGCTTTCATTAGTTACCTGGTCCCATTTGTGTAATCCATCAGAATCAAATAACTTGTGTTGAATGAAATCCTGACTCTATGACATGGATAATATCCCCCATAAAACCTAATGGGCATCTAAATAGGAAGTGATGACCTCAGAAATAATATGTAAATGTGGAACCAGTAGTACTTGACATCTAGGCTTTGGCTTCATCCCCAAAGGGTGGAGAACCTTTCACAGTCAGCTTGCTGAAGAGATGGCGTTGCAGCTTTAGATGTATGTTGCAGTGAGGGAATGCTGTTTGACACAGACTGGCTGTAGCTTGTTTGATTTACTTCATTTTGGTGGCACATATTTGGTGTTTCATACACTTTGCTGCTTTAGTTTGTATTATTTCTTATACATTTTTATGATATAGGTTGATTGGTGTCAAAGACCTTTATTGGCAAATAAACCTATGTATCCAGTATATATGGTGTGGAGACTCCTTCTTCATAGCTTCTCAAACTCTGTGGCATTCTGGATTTTTGCTTTTTTTGTGTTGTAAGCTGATCAGTTTGTAGGCTTCTGCTCATCCTTTGCTCTTTAGGGATTGGTTATAGATCGTTAGTCCAATTTGGATCTCGGGGAGCTTCCTGGCCGTGTACCCAAATGTTAGTTGGATCATCTCTGAGCTACTTGCTGATTGCTTTTGCTTTGTGCATTTTACAGCAGGATGGAGCACCATGTTACACAGTTTAAAGCTTGTCACCGACTTGTTGTAAGGACCTTTTTAGTCTCACCATGACCGTACATCCTCAGAGATCAGTACAGAGCAACGCAGAGCATGCATATGACTTTAGGACTGACTATGATGTCCGGCTCTGGGAGCTCCTTCTCATTAACTGCATCGTATCTGTTTCCTGTTTGCTTGGCCTTCTTCTCTTATGTCTTTGTTTAGTCCTCTTGTTTTTGTAGTTTTATCTGCCTTATGTTTTTTTTTTTTCCTCGTCACCTTTTCACACACAATCCACTGCTGTTCTCTCTGCTCTTTGCTTTCTGTTTCCACTCTCCCTTTTTTTTCTCCATGCTGCTGCTGTCTGTTAATAAGCCTCCCGGCATTGCTCTCTAACCTTACCGCAGGAAGTTTCCTGTGCTGAAACAGAGCCCACGCTGGATTGCTTCCTGGCAAAGTGCGTTGTGGGATGCGTGTATTTGGGCCCCCTTCTTCCGTCTTCTCCTCCCTTCTGCTCCCTTTGCTGCTTCCTCCTTTGGGCTCTGTGCAGATGGCTGAGGCCGGCAGACCGGATCTCGGAGGGGTTTTGGCAGAGCAGCACCTCTCTCCGGCCCTGGAGAGAGCATACCACAGCCATGACCTCGTGACCTTGGCTGCACTGCTGCCCGCCTCAGCTTCACTCCTCTCACAAGCCAGCCACGAGGGACAAACTTACAGCTGGTGTATGCAATGCGGATGGCAGTCTGCTTCATTATTGATACGAAGTCCATGACATAGTATTTTAGTGGATTCTAGCTCCATCTCTGCTATGTTATCCATTACTAACAATAATTTACAGTGGGAAGATATGATAGCATTTTACATCAGCTTCAAAGGACGAAAGTGACATATTCATTGTCACACATACTTCAGGCAACAGGAAATGTAGCCTCGCTAAGATTTCTGCTGTGAGCCAAGAAGCAGCTCCTATGAAAAACGCAGAGACCAAGTAAGCAAGCATAAGAAATACAGTTTCTTATCTGCCCACCACTAGCTCCTGTGTTGGTGAAACACCTGTATCACATTCCCTGACACTTTTGTGGGATGCCCGTTGACAAGCTGAGGGTCAGAGCTTGACAGGCTGTGTGCAGTGCTTCAGATAACCTAGGGCTTCCCGGGCCTTATCTGAATACAGAGGTCTAGAAGGGAAGGCAAGAAATAGGAAGCTGACAATCTAGACAGGGTTTCATTTTATATTGATTGCTCTCTGTGAAAACTTCCTTTGTTTGACAGGCGGGGGGGGAGCTAAAGTGGGGTGGGGGTGGCTGGCTGAAAGTGAGCACTAGGTTCCTATTACTTGTGTGACAATGACATTGGCGGCCCAAGATAACAGCTGTCCAACTCCCAGAGGAAGTGTTTGAGGCTGGGTGATAAGTGTGATGTAAGAAATGAGTAGTTCTGCTCTGTGTGGGTGTCGTGGATGTTCTGATCGGACAGTGTTGAAAGTCTGTGTTTATGTGTTTCTATCCTTGTGAAAGAGAAGAGGCGAGCCTGAGTCATACAGTAACTCATTGGGTTACACCAACAGTAGAAAATGATATGAGGTGGCAGGATCTGTGTCCACTGAAATAAATATGGGTCAGTTTGTGTGCGTCCTGTTATGTGTCTTAAAAATAATCACAGAGGCTAAATCAGCCTCAGTACTCAGAAACTGGTGTTAATTTACTGTGATAACACTTGATCGAATCTCAATAACACAGCAAAGCGTATTGGCATAAGCTACAAAACCTGTGTGTTGTTTGCCTATGTAGATTATATTTATGGGAATTTGGTCAATCGGTGTATTTTCTAGAAATATTTCTAATATCTCGAGTCTGGATTTTCCTAAGACTGTTAGAGGAACAGCTTCTAAAATAGTTTCTCATGCTTCAGCTGCAGTGGTTGGTAGTCGTTTAAGTTAAACTGATCCGCTTCTTAAGGGTGATGTCATGAGCCATTTCTGGGTCCAAATGCCCTTGAAGCAAACAAGGAAGGAATGGGCAGCGAGAGAATTTATGAGGCTTAGCGGTGGAAGTTAGCAGTACTGACAAACATTTGTAAAAGCATTAAGTAACCTATAACATGAAATAGTTCAATTTCAGTATATATTTGTTTTATCATTTCGCTAGCCAGCGTATTATCCTTACTTAGGTGGTTTAAAAAAAGCAAATTTCCATATAATTTAATTCTTACAGTAAAATTCAGACTTAATGAAAACATTTGAGCAAGAGGCGGTTTGCTTTTTAATTCAGTCTCTTCTTGAGCTTTTTGAAGATCGCTATGCTTTGAGTTAATGTATCATCCTTAGCTTTGAATTTAGCAATGGTAGTTTCTGCTTGTAGCTGGAAGCATACATCTGTATTGCATTCTAGGTAAGCGAAGTAAGTCCTACAACATCACAAACTACAGAAATATTCATCCTTTCTGTATAGTCTCACCTTTATTTTCATCGGGATTCTTTGTTTAGCGATCTAAAGGCTAAGTTTCAACCACAAGAAAAGCTCCCAGCAGATGTTTAGCTCCAGTAAAGTTAGCGCTACCTCTGCAGCAGCTATGATGTTAAAAATCAAATAACTCTGTACGGCTTTCAAGTGAGGCCGAGCTTTCGGTCAGATATTTTACATTTTTGCAGTCTTCTCTCATCTTTCTTCATCGGTAAAGATGCAGATGTTTTCCTCCTCTTCCCCCAGCAGTGAAAGAAACATTTGCAAGCGAGGAGGAAGAAAAACAGATACTGCCGTTCCTGTTTCGCCTGCTCTTTTCCCTCCATGTGCCCTTGTCCTTTTATACACAAACTAATAAACTGTCTGTCCTCTGATGCGCCTGTCTGGAGTTCGGAGAGCAAAGAGCAGGACAGATCAGAACAGATCAAATAAAATAAGTCTGACAGTCTTTCTGCTCTTCCCTTCCTACCTTTTTTCCCATCCCTGAGTCATTCTGTATTCTCCCCCTTAACCTATCATCTTCTAATCTTTTATTCTAACCTCCTCTCCCTTTCTGATGGTCTCCTCCTTCATCTTTTTTTCTTTATCTCTACTGCCGTTCCCGTAATCACTCCCTCCTTTTGGCTTTTATCTCCACTTCCTCAATATCCTTTTTAGTGCCTCTGCCTCCTTCCTTCCTATCCCCCTCCTTCCCCTCCTCCTTTCCTCCCTAACCCTGTCTCCCCTTCCCCCCTCCTTTCCTTCCTGCCTTTCCTACTTTCTTCCCCCCACCCTCACCACCACCAGCACCATCACCACCCACATCCTTATGCTGCTTCTTCACTGAACTCATCTTTGTTTTCTTCCGTCCATTTTATTTCTTCTTTACCTAATCCTTTCTTTTTCTTTCCACCTCCAGGTCTGCAGCCAGTCTTTTGGAGCAGGGACGACGTGGCCCAGTGGCTACGATGGGCTGAGAAGGAGTTTGCCCTGCGCCCGATCACCAGCGGTTCTTTCCAGATGAATGGCAAAGCCCTGCTGCTGCTTACCAAGGAGGACTTCCGCTACCGATCCCCTCCCTCTGGTACCTCTCTTTCTACACGCTTTTATTTCTTTTTTCCGTTTTGAGGTGCAGTCTAAGCTCGGAAAACTGGAAACATCAGTGAAATGTTTAACAAATGAGTCACTTAGATGGATTCCATTAGATATTTGTGTGCTCCAACTAGAGCAGGACTCACTCTGGAAACAGGGATTGGGAAGAAAGAGCGATCTTAGACGAAAAACATGAGACTATTCTTTCGTTAGACAAAAATACTGACACAAAATAGGAAAAATGACTACAAACAAGCAGTCAATGAACATGCTGAAGTGTAGTTTTGCAGTGTTTGGCTCGACTGACCCTGGTTTGCCATTCAAACCGGCAGTAAAGATAATTGTATATGAAAAGTGATGCTACTGCATAGATCATTACATCCTTTTAAGAAAATCACCTAAGAGGACGCTTTGAGAGCACGTCCTCTGCCAAGGTCGATGCCCTATTTCACACAGGGAAGTAGAAGAGGGTTGTTCCACATCTCCTCCAGGGTTCACGAAATTCAGCCTGCTAGTTTTTGCGTAATCCTGGCGACAAACACGCAGACAAACAAAGCTCTCGTGTTGGCAGAGGAATAAAGTCAGCTGGAGCAGGGGATGAATGGTAGCAGGGCGAGGTGACAGTGGAGGGAGGCAGCTGTTACAGCAAAGCTGCTGAAGGGGGAGGAAGTAGGAGACGGTTGATCAGGAAGTACAAGGCAACCTCAACTGTCACCCCGGCAACGCCAGCGGCCAGGCGCATAAAAATAAAACAACAGTAAGTGTTTTCCCCTGACAGAGTTGGAGATTTTACTCAATCGCTCAAGGATGAAGTACGGGATGTGTGATTTGGGTCAGGATGATGAGCAGGCTTGCAATGCAAAAGATATTGTGGATAATATTTAAAGTAATTCATTCGTTACATTAATAAATACTTAATTAGGTAATTTATGTGGACAAATATAAAAGATTCATTTATTAATTTTAATTTAGTTTGTTCTTTTTCTACATTTTTTCTTTCCCTTGGGTTTTTTGGGGATCTGTATATCAGTGGGTTTGGTCCACTCTGTATAAATTATATATTGATCAGCTGAGTCACGTCTAAATAAGCTGGTTTAAGTAACAGTTGCTCTGTTCAGAATATATACATCCCCCTTTTCCTTTTAAAGGATACTGAATGTTGTCAGTGGCTCTGGTTATAGAGGGATGAGAACCAGCTGACAGGTGCTGTCGGGCTCGTATCAGGATGTTTCAGCACTATGCAAAATGTTCACATCCTGTCGAGAAATCGAGGTCTGGGAAATACGTGGAAAATAAGATTCATCATCATTACAGGTTTTGCATTTTTTTTCTTCCTTTTCTTATGTGACGCTGTGATTGTGGTGTCGGATGGTTTCAGGAGCTACACACACACACACACACAGCGATAAGACTGATCATATTTCTGTACAAGTGGTTGTTCAGTCGTGCTCTCACTGTAAACGTCAGTTTAGGGAACAGAGCACATTTTTTGGCTAGTGAAGTATCCATTTCCTCCTTCGCGTGACTATAAGGGTGCTGTTCCCATCAGTCCCTGCTCTCTGCGTATTTCTCTTTTGTAGACGCTCTAAGAATAGAACATTAAAATAATAGCCTGAGTTTTTTTTCCTGGAATGTTAGAACCTGTTACGATTGCAGTGACATGTTTGGACTTGAAAACACCTATTGGGAAACCTGAAACAGTAAAGATAGTTCTCCAGGATTCCAATGTAAGATGGCAAGACAGTTGGGCAATTTCTAGTTGGCTTTTTGGGATGATTTTGTTATTTTAATGGTTTAATGAACTGCCTTTTATGCAGTTTAAACCACAAATAGGCGATTTCCTCGCACATCTCTGCAGAAATATGTGCAATCACCAGTTGTAATGGTACCAAATGTCATCACGTACCCCTAACACTTTTTGCAGTTTCTTTAGTTTGCTGGTATTTGTCATTCATCGTGTACAGTTTGTAGTTTTCAGACAGAATCCAAAGCTGTGGTTTTAAAGCAGCATATTAAATACAGAATCAAAGCAAACACCAGGAAGCAGGAATTTTCCCCACGGTGTAAGTCGGTGCCACAGAACCAGAAAGTGAGAACTGAAAGGGGTGTGTGTGTGTGTTTGTTTGTGCATGTGTGTTTGCCATCACTTCCTTTATGAGAATCATTTCCTCGTTCTCAAAGCCTTTGAGATAGTGTGTGTGTGTGGAGGCAGTCCTCTGCTAGAATCACATCCACTGTACCTGTGCTCATTTGTTAACAGTGTAAATATTTTGGGAGCGGAGCTGTTGCCGTCGGTGTTCGGACAAGAAAAACAGCTGTAAATCATTCAGTGAACTTCCTGCTCGAGCTTTGTGCCTGGTGTCGCCACTGCAATATAACCACTTAAAGGAGGACACCGGGGTCATATAGACTCATGGCTCATTTACTTTTGTCAACACATACGGTAGTTGTCGTTATCTCCTAGATGTCCTGACGCTTTAAGCACTGTAGGTATTTGGATTTGTCGAGCGCATTTTCTTGTTTAACAAATCCAAACTGCTCCCAGAGAGTTTCTCTTGTGAAACTAAATGTGCTTCTCATTTGACTAAGCTAATAACTGCATTGTAATGTTTTATCTGCACTGTGGAAGAAAAAATACTTCTGTAAGAGGAAACTGACTGGGTAGGGTCACCCGATAGGGAACTTACAATTCTATACCCTCTGGGTCATCGGGGTACGGTGTTGAATATCGAGGAAAACTTTTTCTAGGAACAAACAAAGTGCTAGGCTGCTGTATCGTAGAAGCACCTCTCTAAATTTATTCCATTATTGCTCAAGTTCCACACTCCCTGGAAAGCAGAGAGGAGAAGAAGAAGTGGAACTTGAGTCTGTGATGCCAATGCTAATTTGGCCTATTATGCAGGGGTAAAACGGCTACCAGGAGACGCATGGTAACCTCTGACCTTTGCATCTCTGCAGGGGATGTCCTGTACGAGCTGCTGCAACATATCCTGAAGCAGAGGAAGTCTCATGTGTTTTATCCGTCTGCTTACTTCCCTGGGAACTCCTTCCATTCGCTGCCTGAAAGCGCTGTGCAGCACCTGAAGCTCGAAGGTCAGTCCAGTAAACACTCCCCCGCCCCCTGTTCATGCATACATCACATGCATTTGAAAAGTTAAAAAAAACCAAAACAATAATGCATTCTCATTACAGCAGCTTGTCTGCATTACCTTTTTTTTTTTTTTTGCTAATAGTAAGCAAATTTATTTAGAGTGCGCTTAAATAACATAATTCCAATACGGAGCTGGTGTGCTGCATTTTCAGAGTTTTATTGTATAAAGATGTCAGATGTCATGATAGATGGTGATGCTTGTGCCCAAACGGTCATGTGATATGAAAAATTAGAAAATATGATGGAATGCATAAATAACTAGCTGCTGAAATGTCCAATTAACTTAAAACAATTCATGCATGTACAATTTATGTACATGTTTTATATAAATAAATGATTTCCGAGCACCCTTACAGTCATTGTCAGTGTCACGAGTAGAAGTATAAACTCTTATCCAATTCAGAGTTGTGGTGCGGCTGGACTATCCTGCTTGTCTGAGCGCTGGTGTGCGCTCTTGCCAGTCTGTAGCAGGTCTAACGCAGAGAGAATATTCATGCTCACATTCACACCTGTGAAAAGTTTAGAATCACAGTCACTCTAACATGCATGTCTAATACCCAGAGAGAAACATAAATATACTCATTCATTTGCTCTTTAAAGCTTAAAATAGTGCCGATACTATTAACAATTACACCGTACAATAAATATGACAACTAATGTTTAAACTGTTCCCAAAAATTTCTGTCCCCTGTCAGACACTTTGTTTCATGTTTGGGTAATAACACAAAAACGTTGCGATCCACAGCAGCTACATTACCACTGTAGTTAATGCGAGCCCAATTTGTCACAACAGCATCTTAACAAACTCTTAACACAACTACAAGCTGAGATTTTTAAATGATGTTTATCCCGATAAAGGCTGAAATAATATATGTTAATATAAAATTGTCTTTACACTAATTTAGGAAAAGGTGGCTTCGTAGACTTAGCTGCCACAATAAGAACGAATAGTTACAATGAAACTGTGATTGTAACTCATTTGTTTTGCTGTGATAACGAATCAAACATAAACTGAACTAACAGTTGTACTTTTCACATCTTCGTTGACACTGAGTAATCACTCCGTGTGGGCTGGATAGAGCAGATGAACTCTTAAACCAAGTAACTGAGATAAGACCTTCTTTAACAGCAACAACCACTTTCGAAGTTTCGAATGAAGCTGCTCATGAGAGTCAAACAAAGATCGTTGTGCCATTGTTTGACTTTTTAAGAAATAAAGTGCATATTATCTTAAAATAGTAACAGTTTGTTGGAAACAGCGCTGACATTATTATAAGTAATGCATCTTTGTCTCCATAATAAATCATATTTCTGTGTATCAGGCTACATAAACCCACGTCATTAGACCAATAACACAATTATTGCAAAAAGTTTTTTCCTTAAAAAGGCAACACTGTGAAACCGAACAAAACAAGACTGAATCTGAATGAAAATATCTTAGAATTATTCTGCTACAGATTACGTCTGCCGTTGTCCTCTATGACGCACCGGCGCTTTTACTCGACACCCTGCTTTGTTGAAAACAAGGAAGTAATAATCATGTTCGAGTGGATACCTGAGACTGTTTTCTGGCTCTGATCTGAGGAAATGTGACACACCAACAATGAGATGGAGCCGTAACTTCAAATGTTGACAGTAAAACCTGCTCTACAAGGAAATGCAGCTTTATTTAAACAATAAAGCACACCGAACGCTACAGGCAGACTGCTTTCTGCAGCTGCCTTCCTTGTCTCAGGTTCCACCGCAGACATTTGAAAATCAGAGCAAAATTCAAAGAACAACAGGAGTATGAGTTGTGGCAATTTTTTGCCCAAAATGCCTCAAAAATAAAAACACTAGGCATGCTCATCCAAAAAGTAGAATATTAGTGACACCTAGTGTTTTTGTTTTCGGACTTGTGTGACGCTCGTGATCAGCACCTTGTAGCTGGCTCGCTGTGGTGATAAATCACAGCAGCAGGAAACAAGTTACATGACTATAAAAATATGAAAAGAATTTCGTGCTTTGCAATCTAAACGTTCTCTTCATACTGCTGTTTGTTTCCGGTGAAAGCCAAGCTGGGCATGCACACGAACAGTAGCATCAGAACATTCACATTTTAATATAAGCCAACATCACGGCCCTTAAGTCAGTACAAGTTATGAAAGATTTTAATATTGATAGTGAGTTGAGACTCTGAGAGGGATGCTGTCGTCTTTGAGACCAGATTTAGTCCAAGTGTCACCTTCTGTGTTGTATGTCTCTGCTCAGTGACTGCTGGCCTCAAATAAAGAGCAGTGTTTAGTTTGGTGCTGGCACACCTGTAAGGTAAACACTGGGAGTCATATAAACCTGCTGGCTCTAGGGAAATGAAAGATTTGGTGTTGAGATTCAGATTCTTGATTGTTCTTCTTTGTGTAAATTAATCGAGCAACATGTAGAATATCCAAAATAGAATTTCCTGCCGTATGCTGATCAATTTCCAGCTTACGTTCTAGGAGACTGTTCTGGGTTTACACATTTATTACACTCTGTAAACTGTGCTCTCAGAAACGGTACGACGGGGACCACGTGGTACAGAACCCATCCCCCAGCATCCACCAACCATCGAACTGCGGCACCGCTCCCGCTCGCCGCACCACCCGGCCCCGCGACGATCACCCACCGAGCCGAACCACCCTCGCCCCGCCAATGAGGACTCCCTGCAAACCTTCTCCCAGCTGCCCGACAGCAATCACCACCTGCCGGAGGAAATGTACCCGTTGTCGGTGTCCCCGGCTGCACCCAACGGGCGCTGCGCTACACCCAGAGAAGCCCCCTGTCCAGGCAGCCCTGGGGGCCAGGAGGCAGGCCCTCCTCGCGTTATCCAACTCATGCCCAGCGCCATCATGAACCCTTTGCTCCTCAGTCCAAGCAGGAGTGGCGGGGCTGCTGGCATGGACTTCAGGCACAACCGCGGGGGACCCCTGTCTCAGGTGACGCTGGAGAACGGCCGTGAGGGGAAAGTCCACGGACACCATCATCAGCTAGCCCAGCAGCACCAACAGCAGCATCAGCAGCAACAACAGCAGCAGTTACTACAGCAGCAGCAGGAGGAGGCGCTCTACAGGAACCACGTCATCATGCCTGTGTCTCCTCCAGAGGAGCAGCAGATGCCCATCGGGCGGATAGCAGGTAAGATTTAGCGGCGACGGAGCCGAGCATCAAAGCTGCGTGAGGCGGCATCTGTGGCAGAAACCTTGCATGGGAACTTTTTCAGAGAATCTGCTGATAGCGGCTCACTCTGTCTTTTCCCTGTTGGGTTCTGGCAGACTGCAGGCTGCTGTGGGACTACGTCTACCAGCTCCTTTCAGACAGCAGGTACGAGAACTACATCCGCTGGGAGGATCCGGAGAGCAAAGTCTTCCGCATCATGGACCCCAACGGCCTGGCCAGGCTCTGGGGGAATCACAAGGTACATACACACACGGGCTCTAGGTGTTCAGTGGTTATGTGCAGTGCATATAAAAGAGCAGCACAACAGAAGGGACTTTTTATCGTCATTCCTACAACCATAAAGCTGCACTAACTCATTTATTCTTATAAAACATCAGGACAGAGACTTGATTAACTAAGCACCTTAATCACTGAATAGTGAACTTTTGTTTTTTGGGGTTTTTTCCGACAATTTTGTCGACTTGTTTCAGTTTTATAGTCCTAACAAATGTTTCCTGGCACAACAGATGCTTCTTTTCATCACTCTGGTAGAAATGCTGATAGGATGTAAAGTTGAGTGAAATACAGCAGCTCAGTGTAAACACAGACACACTGATGGATTTAGTGTTTCATCTGTCTTAGCTGTAAGGACACTACCTGTGTGTTAGCCAGGCTTTGTGATGAATTAAATCGGTGATGTCAGTGTCAGTGATTCGGTCGAGTTATGCCGAGAGAGCCAATCTCTCCACGGTGTCCTGGATCTCATCTATGGTGTCCTCCTAGTAGGACATGTCTTAAACACCCCACCTGGAAGTGTTCAGGAACCACCTCAGCTGGCTCCCTTCGAAGGGGAGGAGTAGAGGAACTAGTCCGAGAAAGATCATTTCCTCTGTGATCTTCTTCCAGTCAGAGTGGCAGTAATGTAGCTCAACCTGTAACTCAACAACTTCCCTTTCACGCTCAACTGTCTCTTCACCACAGTAAGTGATGCAGACGCAGCGCTAGAGTCGTGCAGCTTGTGCTTTTATGTGCTGAGTGAAAACACAACATTAGAAGAATAACACCAGTATTTGTGATAAAACACTACTTTAGTTTTGTTAATTTTGGCCAACAATTAAGATGAATTTGTGCTTTAGCAGATGTGATCCTGCTGTAGAGCGCCCCAGCTCTGCAGTGCAGGACAAGCTTTTAGCTAATGGAAGACCGGTTAGCAACACGTGTCTAAATGTTAGCTCCAAAGAGCAGGTGCCGTCGCACAAAGACAAACATGGTGACTGAAAATGTTCCAAAAACATTTTGAGCTCTGACACTGAAACCACAACTACGTGAAGCGTCA
Organism: Maylandia zebra; assembly: GCF_041146795.1. Classification (NCBI taxonomy): domain Eukaryota; kingdom Metazoa; phylum Chordata; class Actinopteri; order Cichliformes; family Cichlidae; genus Maylandia; species Maylandia zebra. The sequence goes on along the minus strand of NC_135183.1, from coordinate 37,440,506 downwards.
AAGGTTTTGTGCATACAAAAAAGACCTTTTGATGGCTTGATTTTCTGGATGATGGGGATTCCAGTGCCCCTCAGGTGTATGTTGTTTGTTTGGCCTCTTGTTTGGTTGTGTATCTCCTACCTCCTCCTGCCTGCTGGTTGTGTAAATTAATAATTATTTGCTGAAACATTAAGCACGCTATACAGCAAACAGGATCTTGCTGTATAGGTCTTTTCAGCTTTTGTGGACTTTTACTGACACCAAGTGGCCAAAATAAATGTTGCTCTTAAATTAAGGTCAGGTCCCCTCACTGTCACACTGACAGCGTTGCTCATGACGCTCCTGCTGTTTTAACTCTTACAGAACAGGACCAATATGACGTACGAGAAGATGTCGCGAGCACTGAGACACTACTACAAACTGAACATTATCAGGAAAGAGCCTGGCCAAAGGCTTCTGTTCAGGTACATCATCTTCTTTTCAAACTTGTCTCGCTGCTCCAAACCGTTATTTACTTTTTGAGTCATCAATAAAACAAAAGAAAACAGGATTTTGAATAATTTGCTGAACTTGCCTCGTCTGTGCCACAGATTCATGAAAACCCCTGACGAGATAATGAACGGACAGACGGACAGGCTGGAGCACCTGGAGTCCGACACAGACGAACAAATCTACATCAAGGAGGAATGCTGAGGAACTCTGGGAAAGCGAGTCCATAAACTGCTTACTACTACTACTACTTCTACTATTACTACTACTACAGCCGCTGATGCCTTTCAGAAGCAGCTCGAAAAATCAACATTGAAATTAAAGCGTGCACAGGTGTTCAGTGGTGTCATTCCTACAGGGAGAGGCATGAAATGCAGTCTTTCCTGACATGGCCTTAGGATGATATTAACCTGGGGAAAAAAGAAAAAAAAAAAAAACAGCATCGGGTGTTTTCGGATCTTTCGGACGGACTGAACTGAAAGGTCTCTCTTTTAAGTGTTTCCTTCTCTTTCCGAGCTGCAAAAGCCAATCACTTTGTGCTTATGTCACTGTTTGATCGTTTTTGTCTCCTCACATGCATTATACAAAGGAATTTTGCTGTTTCTAAAAAACAAAAAGAAAAAAAAGAATGAAAGAAAGAAATTTGTGTGTGAGTGTGTGTGTGTGTGTGTGTGTGACCGGAATGTTTTCACCATGGAATAAACAACTTTTTGATCAGAGATGTGCTCTATGTGATTTCTCTCGGGGTGTGTTTGTAAGTGGAGTGCATCACATATCCACATGATGGCAGTAGTGGACAACTTTTGCTGGCGGAAGCCTCGGCATGTGGATGGATGTCTGCAGCAGATCAACACTTCAGTGAGTGGAACAGACGCCCGAAGGCTGTTTTCTGTGTTTTTAAGTGCACAAGGTTAAATAGGGGACGGACAGGTGGCACGTGCCTGAGAATCTCTAGCTTTTCATTGGCGTTATTGATGACCTGGCCCGGGTGTGTAGTAACGAAAGCAACCAATCCCTGATTAGTCATCATTTATAGTTTCTGCTTCACTCCTTGAACTACTTTTGGATCACACTCTCACATTCTTCTCGCTTTCTGTCTCCTAACATATAATTGCAGCAGCTTTGAGCCTCGCCTTTATGAATTATGAAACACGCGTGTTGTGGGTTCCCCACATTTGTGTTATTGTTTTCAGCTTTAAAAATACCATTTTAAATGATCACCCATTCTTTGTGACGTTTACGTCAATAGCGGTAATCCGATTACTGTAACGCTACCAGCAGAGGTAGCGGATGCGCGCCGTGCGCTCTGGAGTCTCCATAAAAGTTAGTGCGCACGGAGCGGAGCTGTCAGACTGCGAGGAGACGCGGCTGAGCAAAGACTGTGGGCTGAAGTGACTAATGGGATCCACCTCACTCCATCTGAAGAGTGCGAGCTGATATCACGGGTGATTATCACCCGTCTAATGCGCACAACAGGACCCATTTGAACCTAATAAGACAGCTGTGCAGGCTTTCGTCGGGTTTGTGGACTATCGGGATTAAAACAAAGGGTTTGGATTCAGGAGACTCACCTCTGTGGTGGATGAGGTGCCATCACCGCTCTTTTAAAAAGACGAATAATCGAAAGCAATAAGCCTGTTCGAGTTCATCCGGAGGGGCAAGACAAGCCACCACTCCCGTCTTTTTTCTTTTTTTTTTTTTTGGTTTGTTTTTTTTCCCCCAGGACGCAAATGTCTCCAGAGCACAGGGACGTCACTGGATTGTAACACCAGCAGCCTCGCCGATGGTTTAATAGGGCGTTAAAGTGCGGGAAGGGAGTGGGACAACTACAGGTAAGAGCCATGCAAGCCGTCATTCACGGCCCTGGGTGGGTGGCGGGAAGACTCGCCGATCAGCGCGTAAAAACCACTCAAGTGTCGCATTTGTCCAATCGAGCCTCTCCCCATTAAAAATAGTCATATTTGCATTGCCCCCCTAATAACCAGAAAATACATTTGGATCTATTTTTTGCTCTAATTGCAGTAACTCCTGAAAAAGAAAGTAGAAGAGTCGGGCTTTAGGAGGTGCAGTTTTCTCATTGCGAGTTTAGCGGCAGTGACTGACAATCAATTCAGTTAATTTCACTACCTCAAATCGATGCCGCCTCACTGGGAGTCCTGGATATACAGCAGTGTAGAGCAGGCAGAGGTGACAGTCTAGCTTCACTCAGTCAATAAACGGTAGTCTGCACTGGAGTCTGGAGCAGAGGATCCTGGACCTGGGGTCATGCTTGTGTGCTCTGATTTTAGTGCAAGTAAGAAACTTCGTATGTATATAAGACTACAGATGTGAGTGGACTCATTTTATCAGCTTGACCTCCTGTTCTGAGGCTAACGTGGTTTCACCAGAAGCAAATAAACCCTGTGATGATGAAATGGTGTGACACAGTGGCTGGAGGTTCACATGGGCTCCCCGTCTGCTGCTGCCACTAGACGTGAGGTTTTCATTTCCAAAGTGAAACAGGAAGCAGCTAGAGGAATAAAACCTGATGAGATGGAGTCTAAGCACACACTGGCCTGATGTAAAAACAACTTTTAGGAGCACGTTCTTAAAAAATAATTATCAGACAGCTTCCTTAAACAGCAGAATTTCACCTGTTTTTGTAACTGTATTTCCAAAATCATGTGCCACAATCCAACTCACTTTTTTTTTTATTGAAATGGTTTTAAAATGCTTCTAAAGGTTAAATAACTCCTCATGATGATCCAAGCTACCTTTAAATTAGTGTGGAGCCCTCTTTCAGTTGCTGTCTTCCTCGTCTTACCCTCCCCATCCCCTCGACCTTTATTTCGACATCACGTGTCCGGGTAACTTGCCACTCCACCTCTCTCTCGACCTTTATCCAATTACAACGTTTAGCTTTAAAAACGCTACATGAAACAACGCTAAAGCTCCAGTTACTGTCAGCAGCTTCATGTTTCCATATCTAATACCAGCCACTCTTCACAATCCCTGCTGGATAGGATTAATAGATTAAAAAATAAGCTACAGATCCACATAAAAGTACACCCTCCCTATCTGGAGGAGCGCTGCACCTAAGTTGGGAACCACTGATCTGAGCAAACACACAGTGTATGAAGTAGTTCAGTCTAAGTGGAACACGTAGAATAAATCTTCTGTCTCGTTTCCTTCCACTCGGAGCATTTGCTTGGAATATTTTTATGTGAGTGTACTGAATAAAGGGTCAGACTCCCTCTTCCACCACTGCTGTGTCTCAGCACAGGGCTGGAGCAAACCACACTATGACATCATCTGGCAACTAATAGCGACTTCTTTTTTTTTTTTTTTAGCAGCCAAACTCTTCTTCCCCTCAGAAAAAGAACTGGCAGCCCCAGCAGTCCGCAATTAGCTGGAAGCATTAGCAGCAGCTCCTCCGGCGTGAACGATGAGCTTTAATGGCTCTGAGCTCGCCTGGCTCAGGTCAAACCGGGCCCCCTCCCTCGGTCCAGCTGGGCGAACTGGTGCCGGATGCCTGGCCAGCACCGGCGGATCGGCCAATGTCACCTTTTAGGGGCAGGTCACACAACCTCGTCCTGGCTCTGCCTGGCCATTGATCCGAAGCAGTGACACTGAGGCTTCATGGTCCGCTGCTCCTCGCCAACCAGGCCGACCCAGCACTGCCGCCGAACAGCTGTGACGGGCAACACACAAGCATCAGCGGGAGGTGGGGGCTGTCTCTGAATTAGCCTGGAAACTTCTTTTTCTTTGGGGGTTTTAGTTAGAGAGTAAACAGGAACTGCACAAATCAAGTGCACCATGATGGAAGATGTCTTGATTTGAAGTCATACCAAAGTAATAAAATCCAAGCAGCACAAGATCCCTCGGGCCTCTTTCAGAGTGATGTGCTCCTGATTCATTCATTAAAATCATTTTTTTGACCCCATGCCTGCGAGGCACGCTATTGACCACCCTGTTAGACTCTTTCCAATGACTAGTTCTATAAAATAAAGACTTTCTCTTGTACAGAGACTCTTTTGAATGTCTTGGATGACACCTGTATACAAACTGCTCTGGGATTTATTTTTTTTAAATCCACCTCATCTCTCAAATGAAAGACCTCAGAGGAGGTCAGGTGCTCTGCTGCGGCTCCTTGATACGCGACTTTGCGCTCTCCTCAACAGAAATGATTGGAATTTGTGTAAAATATCGGCAGCTGATTGGCACCTGCTGTGCGGTTGTTTGATGTAAGTAGGAAGCGAGAGGCTTTTTCTCTCCCCCCTCCTCACTCCCTTTCTCATTCTATTTGATGTGCAGCTCTCTCTCCTCTCTCTCTGTTTCATCTGAACTAAAACAAATTCACCAGCCGCTGAATAAACAGGAGCTCTGCAGAAATGATACGAAAGCAGCTAAAGGTTCCGATATATTTCCTGCTCTGACCTCGGTCTTCTCCTTCTGATTAGATTCTTTTCTCACTTTGCTTCTTCCACATGCCTTTATTTCCCACATTTCCTTTCACAAGTTTGAAGATTCAGTGCTGGTTCAAAGCCTTCAGCGTAAATGTTAATTACACAGATTTGTCAGTGTTTTTTTTTTTTTTTCCTTTGTGTTTCTGAACAACAAGCATTCATTGGATGTTCACTGTGTTATAGAGTAGCAAGCTGGCCCAGTGTATGGTGACGAAGATCCATCTTGATCAGGTAGTAGCGTATAAGAAAAGTGATTCATTACCAGGAGCCGATCCCAGCTGAAATCCACCCTGAACAGGCTGCCTGTCAATCACGGGGCTGATTGATAGGCAGCCTAACCCGGATGCCTGACTGTAAGAGGAAAATCCACACATGTGCACTCCAAAAAAAATTGCCACAACTGGTTTAAACTGTTTAAAACCTCACTCTCGTGCTGCCATGTTTTACAGTGAAAATAAGGCAAAAAAGTTCAGCTTCTTGTGGGAAAGCATAAAGTAGAAAATGATAAATTGACAACATTTATTGTAATGAAGGCAGTGACTGAATTTAACCATTTAAAGAAACGCCTATACTCTTCTGTAACAACAACGGGCAATGTACTGTCACATTTTCCTCTTTTGTTATTTTATTTATTACAGTGTTGTCCATCCTTACTCTACTGCTGTGAGCATATTAACTGAATGAGCTTATTAATTACTATGCATTTTAAAAATGGCTCTATTTGTGTTCATCACACCTGTATTGTTTCCTATATCTATGTCATATATTTTGAAATGTCCTACTGGAATGAATCATTTTTTTCTTTTTCATGTAATAACATTAACCTGCTGCCAACTGGGCTGTTTTCCCCATCTGGGCTTCAAGTATCCGCCTAAAGGCTTCTGCAGCTGTAAACATTACAACCATTACAGGAACATAAAAAATGATTTTGGGTCTGGTATGTGATTCACTGCAAAGCATTACAATGTAGTGATAAGCAGTGGGGAAACTACACACCAGTGGAGCAATTTCTGTTAAAAACTATGGAAAGTTGTAAGAAAAGATGGATAAAATTTATGATAGGAGACTTTCTTACAATTAAAATCACAGAGGCACATATAAATATACAACTGGAGGTCATAAATGGTGACTTGAAGGTCAGTGATAAATAGATTCCTTATTCGACCACCTGTCATAAAAGCAAGAAAACACAAATATTTTAGAAATCTGTCAAAAACCTGTTTAAAACTAAAATAGATAATGTTATTTATTTAAATAGCAAACTCATTTCATGTTTTATACTCATATTGGAGCGAACTGGACTTCAATGTTAATGGTAAATGTAAAATTTCATGGATAAAAATAATAATAATGATATATTTACAATTTAAAATATCACAACTATTAAAGACTTGTGTATACTGGTGGATTCACCATTACAGATGCATAAAAAATATTTTGGAAATTACCTATTACATAAAAAAAAATTAAACTGTGATCAAAGCAAATAGAACCATTACAAAAAAGTATAACTACAGTTATAAATAAGCAAACTCAGTTATTATACTTAAAATAGCCGAGTGAGGATGTGCAAAACTATAAGAAAATGTCATGTAGATCCGTCTTTTTACTGATGTTTATCTGTAATCAGTGTAATTCAATACCTGGTTAAAAAAATACTGTAAATTTGGGGCAGCTGTGGCGAGGTCCTCACACTGGGTGGTGATCTAATAAGTTGTAAAGCACTGTGCTCTTTTTCAAAGTGTTGTGTGATATAAGGGAACGCTATCACCTCTTACTCTGCCATTAAGCAGTACTGTATTCCTCTTTTATTACTTTATTGTGAAAAAAATCTTTTTATTTAAGCAATGGATTTCTTATGATTTGACCTCACAAATATTTATTGAAATGAATGCGTTTTATGTTTAATGGAAAGCTTAACAGCAATGACAGAGGTATTTTTAATTTTTGGCAGTTTTACCAATAAGGTAAAACATGCAAATCAAGACCAGGAGAATCAGCAATGTTATAAATACTATTTTAATTTTTTAAATTTTCTAATCTTGTTAGGAATTTAAAACCTACCAGCAACTCTATTCCACATCATGTCTAAGTAATGGATTACCTCATCCCAGTCCCAGTTATTTCCTTCCACTCAAAGATACTTGGACAAAAAAAAAGGAAAAAAAAAGAGGGGAACATGTTTTTGTGATCATGTAATTTCCACATTTTCCTTAAATTTCCAGAACTTACAGCTCTCAAATGGTCATTAATTTTCAGTCCATCCTCCCTGAGCCGGTATTCGTTACTTTCCTCATCGCTCATAAATGCTGTGGGTACATGTAAACGATCTTAGTTCTTTATTTTTTGCTTCCTTGGTTTGACGCCGTCACAGTAGTTCTGACACAGTCCTTCCCCCAGTATTCCCTTAAAGGTATTCTATTCATTTTCATGCTTTTTCTGTGGATATGTGCACAGGAACCTGATTGTGGTGACACTAAATGAAGACATGTAACAGATTATTTAACTGACTGATAACTTTACTGTCGATTTCAGACAAGCCAAACAGAATAGCTACACTTTTAAGACAATCTTTACAACCTTTGCATGGCAAGGTTATATACACCACCTGCTCTCACTTTGAATGTTGGTCCTGGATTTATAAATTACAAAATGTGATATTCTCTGGTATGTCTGGAATTCCCTGAAGTGTAGGAAAAATAACCACAAGTCCAGGGTTCAAAAATACTTTCAATGTCCTAAAAAAACATTCCAAAATTGGGAATATGATGGAAAGTAACAGATCTGTTACAGCTGCTGACATTTAGTTTTTCCTGTACTTCCTCTGCATCATACGCTCTGAATATTTTTTTTCCCTCTCAATCCATCCCTGAGTGTCCCTTTGCTGGAAGAGCCATGTTTTCTTCGTTGCACGCTGTCCTCCTCCTCCTCCATATGAAAGAGTCCTCCAGTTAAATGTGATCCTATTTCATGCAGAGGAAGAAAAAAAGACGGAGAGACACAAGAAGGGTGAGAGCGACCGAAAAAGATGTTGAGGAAACGGGTATCCACTGGTCTGTGTCCAGGATTCCCCCCATGTGGCTGTTTTATCCCTTCAGCAGCGTCCTAGTGTTGCTTTCTGTGTGGCCCAGTGGCTTCTAAACACGCGCCCGTCACGCAGGATAACTCCAGCCTCCGAAAGCCTCCAAACAAACACACCAACTCGTATTTTGGACAGCAGAAAAACTTCTTGCCTCGCCCTTCTTCTCACATCTCCTCCACTCATCCCCTTCCCTCAGTTTCATTTCGATGGCTGATGGCGTGTGCAGAGCTGTGGGCCTCCAGTACTTTCATGATGTGAGCCAAAGCCCATCTGGGACTCAATATCCTGTTTGCCAGCTCTCAGCACTCTGAAAACCACAACAATACTGAGCTGAGGCAGAAAGTTCAGAACTCATTACAGTTTGTTCAGGTCGAGACCAAGGTCGAAGTCTTCTCCTCCTGCGTCAATCTGCTGCGTCGTCTACAGAGTGAAATCTGCTGCTTTCGCTTTTTCTCTTTGTCCAATCTATCCATGTTCTTATGTCTCACGCCTGTTTTTGAAGCCGATACGGGAATCCACAAGAGACCGCCGGCTTGAGAAACGTTGAGCTGCTGGTATTTGTTACAGCTTGTAGATGGATTTGAAACTTTATTGTAAAAATTAAATAAACCTGATGTGATGGGTATACTTCAAAAAGTTTGTTTGCTGTGAGCCTGCTGTCTTTAAAGTCTACCTCAGTTATTGATTTCTTATATTTACCTGAATGTGTTCCAACAGCAGGCTGCTCTGCGATTGTCTGTGAGGATTGTCTGATGATCTATACAACCAGTTAATTTAGATAATGGTTTGACTTTTTAAGGCTTTGCCAAACTGTACCAAATATAAGATTTCAAGCCCTTGAATTTCTTTTTAAATGAAACCAACAAGGTCACCTAGTAAATACATTGTTAAACAATACATGTACAGATATAATAGATTTAAGTGCTTGGCTTAAGTTAACGTCCCTCGCTAAAGGCTAAACAGATAGTAGTTAGTACAACTCTGCTAAGCTAGGCTAGTTAAATATTTAGCTGTAGCTTTTAGCATAATTGTTAATATTTGTATTATAATAAGATTTTAACTTTAGTTATGCTATGTTATCATTACCAGTGTTGGTCAAGTTACTTGAAAAAAGTAATCAGTAACTAATTACCGATTACTTCCCCAAAAAAGTAATCCTGTTACTTTACTGATTACTTATTTTCAAAAGTAATTAATTACTTAGTTACTTTTTAAAAACACGATTTACAACCTGAAGAGGTGATAAAGCGATAGATCTCTCAGCCCAATTATACTTTTTCTGCATAATCCATCATACAAAATGTAATCAGATGGAAAAGTCTCTTTTTAAAACTTGTTTTATTAGTTTTAATCTTTTAACTTTATGCATCAAGCAAAAATTAAATTATATGCAACATTCTCTGACTGGAATAAATTAGTTTAACATTTAAACCTATTTTCTGCACATTCCAGCACATAAAAAATATATTTTTTTTTTGTGTTACCACTCACTCTCTCAAATAGATGCAAGTAAAACACAGCAGAAAATAAATAACATCAACGACTCAGCGGTCCTGTTGCTCTATTTTCACCTGTAAAGCAGGAGCAGGGTAGGCGGAGGGTTACCCTGGTGCAGGTGTGCCGCGGTCAGTGGAAGAATCCGCGAGTTTCTCTGTGAGTTTCCCATTACGTCGTAGCTACTCGGTGCTTGCTCGGAAGTTTAGGGGTTTTTTCGCTGTAAAAAAAAGTTTTCTTCCCACGCACAGCAGACACTAATGTTTTTGTCACTTTTTATGGAATCAAACTCAAAGTAAGGTCAGTACTTCCACGCTGTAAACACTGCACGCTCATACTCTCTCTGCACTCGACATATGATCCATTGTTGATCTGCACACAGCTGTTGTCACGAACGGCGCACTCGCTTACGTCACTGTCATGAGACATTCTCGCAAAAAAATCACGGTTTTAGTAACGCAGTAACGCAGCGTTCCTACGGGAAAGTAACGTAATCTCATTACCGTTTTTGCAATAGTAATCCCTTACTTTACTCGTTACCTGAAAAAAGTACGCGTTACTGCCCATCTCTGATCATTACACATTAAAATGCAGCTACACTAGATTTAGCTGAAGTTTCACACATTTTAACAAATCTGTTTTTCAGTCTTTGTGCTAACTCTACAGTCGACGGTGAACATGTCCAGGCTTCACAGATGGATCATCACTCATGAACAAAAAACATCTTATTCTTTCTCTGCAATTACAAGTTATTACACTGTTAAGAACTACTGAACAACAGCAGCAGATTATTTTCATATATCTGTTTAAAAAAAAGAAAAAAAAAAGAATAATTATTCCTTCTAAAAATAAAGCAGCCAGACAATAATGAAAGAAAATGTAAACTGATCTATTTTTCAAAGTTTTTGGATATCAGTGTAACCGTGTTAAATGGCAAAACATTGTATGAACATTACAACACTGTGACGGCAGCAGTTTGTGTTCCAGTGTGTCATGTTTTGAAGGTATAGATACATTTTAGTACGCAGACACAATAATAAATAGAACAGACAGGAAAGGTTGAACTTCACAGCTGCCAGCTCATCCGTGACATTTATAGCTGAAGACATCTAACACGACCAGAGACCAGACTTTGTTTTATAATGTTAAATCAGTTTTGAATCCTTAAAGTGAGAATCTTTAGGTTTTATCGAGTTGTGGATTAAAAAAAAAAAAAGTACACAGCAATTCTCACACAATGACGAGAAAGCACTCAGAAACCACAAGCCCCATCTGTAAAAGATGTTTAAAGGCTCCACATATCAACAGAGAAACATAACCAATTTGCTAACAGACATGCCAATCTGTACAAAGAATTCAGAGACTGGAAGGTTAACTTAAATGACAGATAACATGTTACATCACAGAAGTGCTGTCAAAAATACTGTAAAAGACCGCAATTTATCTTGTTGCGAGCAGTTTTTAACTGTCAGATTTTGATGAAGCAGTCAGTTAAGAGCAACGATAACAGTATAATTTGGTTTGTCAGATATCTGTATATGCAAATGCTAATGTGTACCATTACTGGAAAAGTATTGGTAAGGCTAATTATGCAATGGAACATTGTATTACAATGCAGACCTACGACAAAGAGATGTAATGAGTCACTTTTAATAAGTGACAATTTGTGGGTGCAAATACAAAGTTAACTATTAAAAAATGACAAACTCAAATATACATGAAATGATACGATTATCAACTGCGTGCATGTACGAACTCGTCAAATAAAATCCAAGGGCCCAAAACAGTTAAGCAAATGAAAAAATGTAACATATTCTTCTTTCTTTTGCAGTATAAAATGAAAAAAACTTAAATTGAGCAGTGCCTGCGAGCTAGTTCAGGCTAGCAACTTCAACTGCCCATGCAGCACAACTTCCTTCCCTTACACCCTGTACCAAACACACCCTCGCAATTTGGTGGTCCATTTCAGCTGCAAGATTTCCCATTACTTCTCATGCATTCCTGCCTGCCAAAGCCTACACCACCCTGGCATCCACCTGTAGGACCTCTCTCCAAAATACAGAATATAGAAAAGGATTAATTCAAGTTATTGTTGCTAAAGGTGTTTCTACAAACTGTTGGCTTATGGGGTGCACTTAGTTTTGAAAAACTTTAATTTTCACATTTTTTGTGTGTTCCCTGTGGCAGAATTTCATGCCCTCTATACACACACACACACACACACACACACACACACACACACACACACACACACACACACACACAGAGAGAGAGAGAGAGAGCTCTACGCCTCATTTGGTTCACTCCGTGCCCTCGGGCTATTTAACCCGGGGGTTGTAACTTAAAGACGTGATACTGGCAGCCTGTGGCTTTCATATCTGACCGCTGTCCCCCACTTATCTGGCAAATAAGCCGTTTTAATTGCTTACACACAGAGTCCTATCAGGCCTTGTAGCGAGCATGGAGATAAGGGTTACACAGAGTCAGGCATTAGAAACAGGATGAGAAGACCGCAGAAAAACAGAGCTGCAGGGTCCCAAGAGGATGAAGAGTCAGGAAATAGCTATGGCCATCCTATTAATTTCAACCTCACAGAGCTGTTTCTGCACCTCACTGTAGGGCTCAGGAGAAGTATGCTGTTCACTGAAATCAAAGCAAATCTAAAATTAAGACTGCGTAATGACTTTATCACTGGATCGACCGTGAGGTCATTGTAGAAAACAACCTTTACAAGTTCAGCTTTTTGTGCATTTGTAGTATAATAAAACAGAAATCTGAATATATTTGCTGTCATTGCAGAATCTGCATTAATCTAGATGCCCACGGTAAGCCTTGTTTATTGGCATTTTTGTACTTTTTGTCAACATTCAATTATGTCACAGGCTCCAGGAACCTTACTTTCCAAAGGGGTTGAGATTGTTAAAGTTTCCTTGTGTATTGTTTTGACCCATGTGCCCCGCATGAAGAGCTAGTCAACACAGTAGCCGGGTAAATGTCAGCTGCACTAGGCTTCTAATGAGACCAGAGACTAAGGAGAGGGCTGACACCATCATAGGCTCTGTGCTGAGAGGCTCATTTACATTATACCAGGCGACAGCTGGAGATATGAGGGGAGAGAGGAGGAGATGGAAGCAGAGAGGCAGGGAAAGAGAGAGAGCTGGAGAAATGAGGCAGCAAGAAGAAAATGTTGGTTTTAGTTCTGCAGACACTTTTCAGAGGCAAAAGCCTACATGTATCAAGGTGGGATGAGACATGGAGGCTGTCTAATTAAAGCTGCGTTAGTCAACAGTTCAGCCCAATGCACCCAAAAAGTCCTCCTAGTGTTTTTGTGTCATTCAGCTAATTGTTTTGGACATAAGTTTGCAACATTGTTTCCAATAGCAACATGCGGTTGCTTTCTGCGCCAAACACTCCATAAATCAAATCTCCAGTGAGCACAGCTAAAAGAAAAGTAGATAATTCCGTCGTAGGTTGGTGGAGAACAAAACAGAGCTAAAATAAGGGAGAATATTGAATTTACATGCATTAAGTGGTGGAAGTATGATTTCAAATTAACACCAATGATTGGCCCTGCCTTCTGGATCTGTAAGAATGCATCTATTTGGTGATACATTCAACACTCCTGGATTTCTGTTGCATTATGTGTGTGTGTGTGTGTGTGTGTGTATATATATATATATATATATATATATATATATATATATATATATATATATATATATATATATATATATATACTGACCCAGCAGAAAAAGCAAGATTGTAGTCTAGCCTTAGATCAAGATCAAAGCCTTACTTTAAGAGGCAACTTTGGGCAATTTGCATTTTCATAACATCAAATTATTAGTTCCAAAGATTGCTGATCGCCTCATTAATAACTGTTCAGTATGTGAGAAAGTCTGCACTGAGGTAGGTACCTGCTGTAAATTAGAGATGTTATATAATATTATAATACACAGTAATTTCAGGGCTTCTGAGATGTAAGGCTGGGAAAAATCAGACCCAGAGTGGGGACGAACACTGCGTTCACACGTCTCACAGACTGCTGGATAGAGCTGAAATGCTGCTGACACTGATGTGCAAGTAAAGCTGTTGTGAGCAGGCGTATGGAAAATGAAGATACGGGCGTCTGCTAGGGTGCACAGTGCGCCTGTCAGAACTATCAGATGGAAAATGGGTTCACGTGTCTGTTGGTTTAAATTAAAAAACAGATTCAGTCCATCTGATTAACAGTTACTCATGTTATTATTATTATTGTCCATTATCCTCCAGTGACATTATGGTACTACCACTGTCTACCATTATGTTTTTCGAATTGACTTCCAATGACATTCTTGTTCATTATTATTGGAGGTTAAAAGAAATCATTCTTGTTTCCAAACATTAACTGGATCATTAAGTGAAACAAGCCTAGGAGGAAGTTAGAGAGCTAGCAAGAGGAAGCAATGTGTGATCAATTATACTGACTGTCTAACTGGTACATTTCCTTACACATTTATCATACTCGTCAGCAGTGTTGGTCAAGTTACTTGAAAAAAGTAATCAGTAACTAATTACTGATTACTCCCCCCAAAAAGTAATCCCGTTACTTTACTGATTACTTATTTTCAAAAGTAATTAATTACTTAGTTACTTAGTTACTTAGTTACTTTTTAAAAACACGATTTACAACCTGAAGAGGTGATAAAGTGATAGATCTTTCAGCCCAATTCTACTTTTTCTACATAATCCATCATACAAAATGTAATCAAATGGAAAAGTCTCTTTTTTTAACTTGTTTTATCAGTTTTAATCTTTTAACTTTATGCATCAAGCAAAACATTTAATTATATGCAACATTCTCTGACTTGAATAAATTAGTTTAACATTTAAACCTATTTTCTACACATTCCAGCACATAAAATAAAATATTTTTTGTGTTTTCACTCACTCTTTCAAACAGATGCAAGTAAAACACAGCAGAAAATAAATAAAGTCAAAGACTCAGCGGTCCTTTTGCTCTATTTTCACCTGTAAAGCAGGAGCAGGGTAGGCGGAGGGTTACCCTGGTGTAGGTGTGCTGCGGTCAGTTGAAGAATCCGCGCGAGTGTCTCTGTGAGTTTCCCATCACGTCGTAGCTACTCGGTGCTTGCTCGGAAGTTTAGGGGTTTTTTTCGCTGTAAAAAGAAGTTTTCTTCCCACGCACGATGGACGCTAATGTTTTTGTCACTTTGTATGGAATCAAACTCAAAGTAAGGTCAGTACTTCCACACTTTAAACACTGTACGCTCATACTCTCTCCCGCACTCGATATATTATCCATTGTTGATCTGCACACAGCTGTTGTCACCAACGTCGCACTTGCTTACGTCACTGTCATGAGACATTCTCGCAAAAAAAATCACGGTTTTAGTAACGCAGTAACGCAGCGTTCCTACGGGAAAGTAACGGTAATCTAATTACCGATTTTGCAATAGTAATCCCTTACTTTACTCGTTACTTGAAAAAAGTAACGCGTTACAAGTAACGCGTTACTGCCCATCTCTGCTCGTCAGTTGATTTGCTAAACATTAGAGTCACACTTTGACAAATGTAATGTTTGGGTGTATATATGGCTGTGCCAAATATTGAACTTCCTTTGTCCTAATGCTAAATATGAAGCTACGCTCCAGCAGCAGTAAAATCTGTCTACCAGCAGCTCCAAGGCTCAATAACTCAAGTCATGTCAGTCCTCATAAAATAAAACAGCCAACTGACAAATCGTCCAATAAATCAGCTGCTTTTTCTTGACTTTTTTCTTTATTTTTATCCTCGTGTGTTCAGTATATACATATATTTAATTGCAAATATTTTATAATTGTCTGTTACTGCCCATGTGGCAACCTCCGTGTAATAGGAAACACTGGTGGTTTCCTGGCGATTGCTCTGAACATTTTTACATTCGTTGCCGAATTGCGGCGATCACTTTTGATCACACGGCGATTGCACGGGTCGCCTGGTGGGAGGCAACCCATCTGTAAACAACTGAACAGTTGGACTGATTGATGAAAGCTTGCAGATAATTGCCAACATATTGCAATAAATTGGAGTCAATCTCACCGAGTCTCTTTGCGGTAGTGGACTTGACTTAACTGGTTGCTGCGCATGAAGACAGTTTTGCGATGTTTGCCAGATGATCGCAGTTAATCACAAACAGATTGCGAGGAATGGCCAAATTGACACAAACTTATAGGACTGATAGGAGACTGACTCCCTCTTATTGCACATTATTGCAGAGTCATTACCATGGTGATGCAACAAAATTGCTTTGAAGATGACTGGGAGTTGTGGCAGACCTGGTCTCCATGTTTGAAGAAACCATTTCATAGGCAATGAGACTGCAAGTTCATTTTACACAGTCGTAACGACTTTGTGCTGCGGTCTCCAGTCCCTGTTTTCACTGGTGTGACTGTAGCACTAGTGAAGTCCTATCATGAAACACTGAAACACATTTTGTTGTCACTAAATTGTTTGAGAGAGGTGTGGATCTGACTGTGAAACTGAGGTGTTCATGTTAACCAATAGGCATATCCTGGAAATTCTTCCTTTCTGACTCTAATAATGACTATAAACTTTATTTCTTTTTCATTAAGACTTGAAATGTTTGAACCCAAATCTCTGCAACGTGTCACAGAGAAAGGGAGCAGAGGATTTTTTTACAGAATTCTATAGATCTGGAAATCTTGTGGCCACAAGAGTCGCCCCCTGCTGGCCATTAAAAAGAATGTAGTTTTAAGGCACTTTCACATGACTTCGCTTTCTAGCTACATGCGTCTTTTATATTGTCTGGGTTTGCTACGCTAATGCTGAAAAAAAAAGACTTTTTGTTTTCACTTGCGTGTGGTTTATTTTGCGCTCCTACTTCATGATGGGAATATGTTTCTTTACTTTTTTCAATCCTGCTTCAGAGAAATCAGTGACAAATTATACCTAGTCTGCACCAGGCCAAATGTGCCCCTCTGAAGGCCTGTAGCGTTAAATTAAATGTCACATAGAATGTCTCCTCTATCTAAATGGGATCCTGTGGTCTTACATCAGCTGCCTTTTCTTTCATTCTGAAAGAGAAAAACCCTGAATTTCTGATGGTGCATAAGCAGCAGTAGAGGAGCTGATGAATAAACTCACGTCCTTGCCTCTGTACTTCCCCATCCACTCCGACTGAATGTCACTATACACTTGTGGGAGAGAGAGGAGAAGAAAGAGGGATGGAGCTGCACTGGCTTGGAAGTACAGTAACATGCCAAAGATGAGTAACGACAAGTCTCCAGACTGCAGAGGCCACTGAGCTCTGTCTCGGTGCTCGGGGATCTGTTGATTTGTTGATGTAGAAGCCAGATGTTCCAGGGGCCACATGGGATGGCTGCCAGTTTGTTATAGTTGTTGGGCAGATTTATGTCCAAATTATTTTATTAGCAATTTGTTTTGGGCTATAGATAGAACCAAATATAATGCAGGACGAGCAGGTGGCTTATTAATAGTTTACTGAAGTGAAATAAACAGTGAAAAACAAGCAACAGAGTCAGCTTTGAGACTCGAGAGCAGATCTCTATATGCACTGGCCTAAGGTCAAGGTGTTATATTGGTTATTTGGTTTAGACAAGAACCTTGTTTAACCCACAGAGTCACTTAAAATCACATTTAGTGAAATATATTTTGTATTAACAACAGTTTAGATATAAAAGTGAAAATAACTGAACAAAGTGCTGTTGAACTCTTCAGGTTTTAGAGTTTTTCAGCTCATTGTTCTTTTGTTTTATTATCTTTGAAACTTTTTCTTTAACAACACAAATTCAATTTTTTTGCAGCCACAGCTACAATGTTCAGTGTGTTTAGTTTTTTATATGGTGCTTTTCTACTTTACTTTCTCTCTATCTCACACATCTACTTCAGGATGGATCTGGAGGGAAATGTTCTGGAAAGAGAGGATAATGGAGAAAGAAGTCTTCTTCATTGGAGACACTGGAGACAATACAGTGTCTTCTTCTTCTTTATTCGCTGTCTCCTTTTAGGGGTTGTCATAGTCGATGATCTCCCTCAATCTCACCCTATCCCTAGCATCCTCTGTCACACCAACCCTCTGCATCTGTAAACGTTCTCTGAAGCCTTCCTCTTTTCCTCCTGCCTGGAAGCTCCATCTTCAACATCATTTCTCCAATATATCCACTATCCCTCTTCTGCACATATCCAAATCATCTCAGCCTACCATCTCGACCTTTGTCTCTCAACCTCATTTCGGCTTTTGTTCATCCCAGTCTAGCAGTTCGTAACAAAATGTGGAAATTTGGAAAATCTCAGCATCTTCAGTTCTTCTACCTCCAGCTTACCGTCCTGTCTTTTTGTCATTGCCACTGTCACCTAACCATACATCATAGCAGGTATCTTCCAGGAACCCATGATTTTGCTGGGACATTTCCTAACAGCATCAACAGTTTCCAAAGGGTTTTTAATATTCATTATCACTTTCTAATAATTCACTTGGCACAATATATGTCATCTATGGACATGCCTTGGCAATGCACTGTCACATTTCTCAGAAACAAATGAAAAGGAGTCCTGTATCTGACTCTATAGAAGGCTGGACAGGTGAAAGCTTCAGTTGTCTCTTCTTAGCCTGATGTTCTAATCGGTGGAGTACTGGTTGTGCTCCTCATGGCTCAAACATTGCGATGTACTGAATGTTTCAGTCACTCTGAAGGACACCGCGCACATCAACTTCACAAACAGACATCGTTAATTAATCCAATGCAGCATAGGAACCAATTACATTGTTAAGCTCCAGGTGCTGACAGCTAATTACAAAACCCGGAGTGAGGAAACACTTGGAATGAGAAGTCCATTTTACTCAGACAGCTGAGAGTCATTTATGGAAATAGAGCCGACTTATTAGGATAATATGTAACAGAGAAGACTACAGAGGCTCTGTAGAGCCATTAGATGATTTCTTTGTAAATACCAGTAACCACCAGATGCCACTGCCAAATAGCTTCTTGACATAAATGACAAAACTGTGGTGTAAATGTCTGACAAAATCAGGTGTTAGAAAGTGTAAGAAAATGGGAAGATCCAACCATGTTCTTCCATTTATTCAATTCAGGGTCAGTTATCGTCTTGCATCATCAGATGTACTCTGTTTATCACAGACCATCTATCCATGTGTATAATGTAACACCTACATTGAGTGTTAGTTAATTACACAGTCCAACAATCATGATGTTTGACTACACGAGCATACCAGGTTTAGATTACTAAAATGAGAAAGGAAGAAAAGACTAAAAGCTTTAATAAAATGAACATTTTCCCTGAGCCCCCACTTCATAAAAGCACACGCCAGCAATTTGCAGTTGCTTCCCGAGGTGTTGGTTTTCCTCACCAGGCTTTATTCAAATGTGTAAGATCTGATACATACTGAGAAGCATCTGCTCAGCATAGTGTCTCAAGACGGAAGGATACACACTAGTATACACATGAAGGTATTCGTTTCTATAATAAGAACACACTGGAAACCAAAAAGACATCATCAAACTATTGCAAACTACAGATACCTTTTGCTTTGTTTTTATTCTTTTCATCCTGGCTTGAATTTAAGACAATTTTCAACCCCACCCTCAAAAAACGAAACAGTTTATTTTTCTGGCATGTAAGTGATACTGTTTGCACTTTTAAAGCTACTAAGAGGATGTGATTGCAGAAAAGGTTTTTGAAAATATATATTGATACCTAATGAGCTCTCCATTTACTACAAGAAACACATTTAGTGAATATCACACATAAGAGGATGCTGTTATGGTGAATGGCTGTGATTTGGTTTTAGGCACACGTCCACAGTTTCAGAAGAGCCACAACAGACTATTATTTGTTTGCTTAGTTAATCACTCATTTGCCTTTGCCAACACAACTCAGATTGGACTGTTGCCAAGCAACACATTAAATGTTTTTCCTGCACACTAACCTCTTTGTGTAGGTCAACAGGTTACTGCTGTCCAGCAACTATATTATACACATTTATCTGTATGTTTTCATAATCTTTTCCAACAGTCTATTAGAAACGTGCTGGCGTATTGAGTTTAATGATAAAGTACAGATCTAACTATTTATTTGTCTATATTTCTCAATCTATATCTAAAATATATTTACAACCACACAAAACACAATGTTTAAAGGCTGTCTGGGGCTGCTGTCAAATTCAAATTCAATTCAAATTTTATTTGTCACGTACACAGTCATACACAGTACGATATGTAGTGAAATGCTTGGACAACTGCTCGTGACCTAAAGAAAACAAAAAAGGAAAAGGCTATGAATAAGATAGGAAATAAATATGAAAAATTAAAAAGGGTAAATTTAACTAGGAAGGAATAAAATATAAATTAAGGTTAAAAATGAAATAACTGTACAACACAAATTAGAATGAAGGGTAAATTTAACTGGGAAGAATAAGATAAAATATATAAATTAAAGTTGAAAATAAAATAACTGTACAACAAAATACACAATATAGAACTATATAAGAATGTATGAAGAAATCTAAATATAAATAAATATATACACAATAACAGCAGCTGTACAAGTATTAACCGGAAATGAAGAATATAGTGACCAGTGTTGTGCAAAACCAAAGTCCAGAAAGTCCAGTGTGTGTGTAAGAACCATATGTGTGGGTCAGTACTGTGTGGTGGTGTGATTGAGAGACCGTATCGCCTGCGGGAAGAAGCTCCTGCTCAGTCTCTCTGTGTTGGTCTTCAGGGAGCGGAATCGCTTTCCTGACCTCAACAGAGAGAACAGTCTGTTGTTGGGATGGCTGAGGTCCTTCACGATCTTCCTGGCCTTGGTCCAGCACCGCCTGCTGTAGATTGAGTGCAGGTCAGGGAGCACGGAGCGGATGGTGCGCTCAGCTGACCGCACAACCCTCTGTAGAGCTCGTCTGTCCTGCATGGTGCTGTTCCCGAACCAGGTTAAGATGTTTCCCGTCAGGATGCTCTCTATGGTGCACGAGTAAAAGTTCCTGAGCACCTTGGAGGGCAGTTGGAAGTCTCTCAAGCGTCTGAGGTGGTAGAGACGCTGTCGGGCCTTTTTCACCACGGTGTTGATGTGACAGGACCATGACAGGTCCTGCGTGATGTGAACTCCGAGGTATTTGAAGCTGTCCACTCTCTCCACTGGGCACTCGTTGATGACGGGGGTCTGGTAGTTCCTCTCCTGCTTAGTGCTGAAGTCCACTATCAGCTCCTTTGTCTTACTGACGTTTAGAGGGAGGTTGTTCCTCTGGCACCAGTTCTCCAGATTCCTAATCTCCTTCAGGTAGGCCGTCTCGTTGTTATCAGAGATCAGGCCCACCACGACGGTGTCGTCAGCAAACTTGATGATGGTGGTGGAGCTGGTAGTGGCCACACAGTCATATGTGTACAAAGAGTACAGCAGGGGGCTCAGAACACACCCCTGGGGGGCTCCAGTGCTGAGAGTGGTGGAGGCTGAGACATGTCCGCCCATCCTTACTGCCTGTGGTCTGCCAGTTAGGAAGTTGGAGATCCACAGACACATAGATGAGCTGAGTCCCAGATGCTCCAGCTTGGTGGTGAGTGTGGAGGGAATTATGGTGTTAAATGCAGAGCTGTAGTCTATGAAGAGCATTTTAACATAATTCCCCCTTCTAGTGTCCAAGTGAGTGAGTGATGTGTGGAGGAGATGAGAGATGGCATCGTCTGTGGAACGATTTGGACAGTAAGCGAACTGTAGTGGGTCCAGTGTGTCTGGTAGTGAAGAAATGATGAAGTCTCTGACCAGGCGTTCAAAGCACTTCATCACTACTGAGGTGAGGGCTACAGGGCGATAGTCATTGAGAGAAGCAGGGTGGGGTTTCTTCGGGACAGGAACAATGATGGACTCTTTGAAGCATGTGGGGATCACCGACTGAGATAAAGAGATGTTGAATATCTCAGTGAACACAGGAGCTAGCTGGTATGCGCAGTCTCTTAGGATACGACCTGGGATGCCGTCTGGTCCTGCTGCTTTCCTGGTGTTCACTCTCTTGAAGGCTCTCCTTACTTCATGCTCGGAGATGACGAGCACGTTTCCGGTGCTGGCAGTATCTTCCTGTCTGCAGCCGTTAGCGCCGCTAACACTAGCATTGTTGGAGACCTTAGCTGCAGCCTCGAAGCGAGCATAGAAAGTGTTCAGCTCGTCTGCCAGAGTCACGGCCGCGTTCGTCATACCGGTTGTTGGTGCTTTATAGTCCGTTATTGTCCTTAGTCCCCGCCACAGGCTCCTAGAGTCACTCTGTTGGAGTTGTGACTCTAGTTTCCTCCCGTAGCGCTGTTTCGCCTCTTTCACCGCCCTCCGCACGTTATATGACGCGGCTTTGTACGGGTCCATGTCCCCGTCATGAGTCCCGTGTTGTAGGCAGCGGTGCGGGATCTCAGAGCGTCGCGGATGGTTTTATCCACCCGCGGCTTCTGGTTGGGAAACGTTGTGATAGTCTTTGTCTCCACGGTATCATCCGCTAGTTTCCCGATGAATCCCACAACCGCTTCCGTAATGATGTAAAGTGATGTATCTCACACATATCCTTTATATAAAATATATTTGATAGGTAAGCAGTGCAGAAGGGCCTTAAATCTGCATTCTTCCTTTCATGTCCAGTGGGGCCAGCGCAGCCTGCAACAGTGAGTGTGGTTACACAAAACTCATTAGGCAAAAGACTCTTCAGCTTCATTAGTCTGTAACATTAATACAGCATGATGGAGTTTGGAACTGATGGTTTCTATTCAATTCAGTTGTATTTATACAGAGCCAAATCACAACAACAGTTGCCTCAAGGCGCTTTATATTGTAAGGTAGACCCTACAATAGTAGATACAGAGAAAACCCAACAATCATATGACCCCCTATGAGCAAGCACTTTGGCGACAGTGGAAACGAAAAACTCCCTTTTAACAGGAAGAAACCTCAGACAGAACCAGGTTCAGGGAGGGGCGGGGCCATCTGCTGCGACTGGTTGGGGTGAGAGAAGGAGGACAGGATAAAGACATGCTGTGGAAGAGAGACAGCGACTAATAACAAGTATGATTCAGTTCCAATGAAATGTTCCAATCAAAATTGACAATAAAGCACGGTTGGCTTAGGGCGGGACTACTTTGTGATTCATAAGTTGGTTCCACGTGTGCATGCATTGCCCCTCAGTTTTTCAGCGAGATCTGAACCTGACTACCTCTTTATCTGAGCCAGATGCCCACAGTAGATGCTGATGCAATAAGCTCTCGTTAGTTTTCCAGATCCACAAAGTCACCGCTAGAATGCACTTAACTTGGTTTTCTTTTATCAACTGAGATCAACATTCATTACCATTAAGGAGCAGTTGTGGCTCGGGAAGCAGAGCGGGTTATCTACCAATCAGAAGGTCGGTGGGTCGGGAGGTCGGCTACTCGAGTCTGCATGCTGAAGTATCCTCGGGCAAGACACTAAACCTCAAGTGGCCTCCATCAAAGTGCTTACATATAGAAAAAAGGGTTTTTATGAATGTGTGAGACTGGGTGAATAAGGCTTGTAGCACTTTGCTACTCTGTGTTCAGAGTAGAAAAGCACAATATGAGTACCAGTCCATTTACCAAATACAAAAATAAAGGAATGACCAATCAGATTGCAATCTGTAATCTTTTCACGGATCACCTGGATGTTCTTGGTCTTTCAGGTCTGCTTGCAAATATGCAGAACTGCTCTCTGATTCCAGGCTGTTTGAAGAAATCAAACCAGTTATCAAAAAAGCACGACTCAATAACAGGACACAATGCTGATGTTATAAGGGCACTGAGTAATTACCCGTCTGACTGACTGCTACAGGCAGCAGTAAGAGCTGCAATAACACTGATAAAGCTTATCTCTTCTAACAAAAGTCTGGGAAACACTGTGCCACTACCACAGCCGCTTCCCATTCCCTTTGGCTACAGTGACTGGACACTAAAACATCCTTTTATAATCCAGTAAGGTCTTTAAAACAAGGGTAAAATCATTGATCTGAGGGGATTGAGCATGGAAGTTTGTTTTTAAACTTAACTCAGAAGTCCACCTGATGGTTCACCTGACAAAGACTGAGCTCAAACCTCCATGCAAGTCGGAGCATTTGTAGCTTGTAGCATTCTTCTATTCCACAGGCATTCAGACTGATGGAAGAAAAACCCTCCAACAACCAAGTGACATATAAAAAAACTGTTTAACAAGCCTTTTTGAACTGACTCTGGTTTATAATGTCTCAGTGGCAACCCAACAACACCAACACAGTCTGTAGCAGTGATTTACTGACAACTATTTGCATCTAAATGGCTTAGTGGGTGGCGTTTTCATTGGTCAGTTAGACAGAAGGATAATAACATTTCACTTTCTTAGCAGAATAGTTTCTCTCATTTCTTTCCAATCTCTGTCTCTTTGGTCTAAGGAAGGAAAAAATACAGAAAACATTTCCAAAAGATACACAAACATGTCAGCAGATACTTCGTCTTAATGTCAGGGCAAAAGTCCTGCTTTAAACCTGTAATCGGCAGTTTATATACAGTTGATCTTTTCCTAATAGGACATGCCTTGCTATATGAGTGCATTTGCATAGATTTGAACCTCTGTGTCAAACTTTATGTATTTCAGGCTTACACCACATGGAGTGCAATCATTTACCCATCCAAACAGCACGTCAGCAAGTCGCAGAGTGACAGGCCCTTTAATGCCAGCATCTGCAGACATTTCATTTGCCGGTTTACCAAATGGGTAGAGTCATATGGGTATGTTTTTTTTAAAAGGGGAACTTCTGAGTGATAGTAATGAGCTCGAGGAGACAGCAGCACTGCGGTTGTAGTTGGCACGGTGCCCAATTATCTGCAAGCACCTGTCGAAGTCAGCCGTGGCTGTTCAGAGTGGTGCTTTCAAATGGCATATACGAAGTCCCTCCCTCTGCTATATCGTCCATGCTCCTATAATGAGAAGGGGGTTGCTATGGTAAGACCGCAGAGAATTGTCCATTTTGAGGGGAATAATTTTTACTTGTGGTTGTAGATGAACATCAGATTTGGACTTGGTCATGACCGGTTCTACTCACTGTGAAATTTGTGAAATACTTGGGAACAGGTTGACTTTCTTTGAATTAGAAAAGCTGCCGTTGGCTGAATAGTGATAGATCCACATGCAGAAAATTAAATGGTGATCAGAGCTTTTAAACAAACAAGTTTGAGCTTAAATGACTATTCAACTATTTGTTCTTCGTGGGATGCACTGTTAAATGCACAGAACTGAAATGCTTGGGTTGGTGTTCAATAGAAAAGTCATTTTCTTAATCATAGAAAAAAGAAACCCAGTTTGAAAATTAATTCTTGGCCATATTTATATGCTGCTTTGGACTTTCTGATGTCCGTACGTAGGAGTGGGTTTTGATAATCAATTTATCGATTAAAATTGATTCTGGCTTGGATAACGTGATATCGATTCATTAAAATCCTGAATCGATTTTTTAATATTAATTTATTTTGCCCGAAACGTCAGAATCTCAGGTTAAACCTCACAAAATTTCAAGAACCACCAAACATTTAAGACAGTAAATGAGAGCAGCTTCTGCACAAAGACGTAAACACAAAGCGCGGACCCGCAGATCAGAATCAGTGAGATGTCGCCTTTCTCACCCGACGGCACGGATGCGGTCGGGGCTGAAAGCCGACAGCTCGCTGATTCCGATGTTTTGGCGGGTCCGCGCTTTGTGTTTACGTCCTTTTTGTGCTGATTCTAAAGCTGTTAGTTTTATCTCTCTCCAAACAATATTGACTGAACCAGCAGCAAAAGAAGATCCAAACTAAGCTTCACATAAACATCGTCATGAATTCCCTCTGACTTTTACTGTTTTGCTTCCACCACACTTCATGCACATCTCTCTCTCTCTCTCTCACACACACACACAGTACACTTCAAGAACAGTTTCCAGTCCAAAAATCTGTTTTCTGCATTATTTGCTTGCTTGTTACGCACAAGTTGTTTACAGGCTGTCGGCCGATGTTTTTTTCCCTTTTACTTACTTCCGAAAAGAAAACCTAATTTCTGCCGTTCAACAGGCTTCTGAACAAATGTAAACTTTTTAAAATTATGCAAAATGCAAAACACTCAGCTGCGTCTCTAATAAAACCGAACAGAGGTAATGTTCATATGTTGATTAATGGTTTTCTTTCGTTTCTGATGTACTGCAGAATATTTTTATAAAATCCCAGGCCAGGAAAACCTTCATGTTTTTCTGTGTTTTATCTTCAGCTACTTTGACACAAAGGCATCTGCTGTGATGCTCACACCTTGGATAAAGTCTTGCGAGTGTCAGCTTCCTTTTTATAAATACAAAAATATGTAAATGTACTGATATGAATTATAATATTTCTGACTGTCTGAGGCAAAATTTCCCAGATTTAAATCGAATTGAATTGAATCGAATCGTGGATCGAATCGATTCGATTCGGGACCTTGTGAATCGGAATCAAATCGATTCTAGAAATCAATGACGATACCCAGCCCTATCCGTATGCTCGTCAGACACACGAATCTCAGGGTAATTTCTTTGAACTTTTTTCAGAGTGGAATGACACGATTTAATTACTCTAAAAACATAAGAATTGTTTGAATTCAATTAGGATTTTCTTTAATCCACACAAGGTGAAAGGTACACCTACAGGCACAAACATATAACTACTTAAATCTTTTAGTAAGTGGTGCTGAAGGTTCTACAATATCTTTTGACTAAAACCTCTAGTGCTGTCAGCGTTAATCTCGTTAAAATGACGTTAACGCCATAACCACATTAACGGTGCAGATCTCCGTTAGCGAGTTTGCGCAGATCATCATGCGTGGGGCTGCACGGTGCTAACGCTTTAACAAGCAAACCGCGCTTACGCATTGATGCCATGCAGCCCCACACATGCGGCGATCCGCGCAAACTCACTAATGGAGAATTGCCGCGTTAATGCAGCTATGGCGTTAACGTCATTTTAACGAGATTAACGCTGACGGCACTACTAACTTCTTGTTAGTGATCATGACTGACTACAACTGGCCACGTCTGTTTGCAAGCCTAAAATAGATTTCTTGGACAGCACTCATTGTACTGATCAGAATAATGGGAGAGTCCAAACAACTCAGCGAAGATCTAATGAAGACAATTGTGGATTTACACAAGTTGGGAAGGTTTGAAGACATTTCTAAACATTTGTAAATTTAATGATCATCTGAGTCTTCCTCAAAACTTTGGCAAACTGTCACCTTAACAAGACAGGAAAAGGGTTGGCACACAGAATTTTCCAGATGCAAAATTGCCCATGTAACATAATCACCAAACGCCTTTTGTTTTTGTGGAAAATTCATCGTCAGGAAACACACTGGGAAAATAAAAGAAGTTGCCCCATCAGTCGTAAAGTTGTATCCAAACATGTTTACCACTAGTTAAACAATCTTTATGTAATTATAAATGATAAGCTCATAAAAATCTTTTTAATCTATTTTATTCACTGAATTTTGTGCAGATGATTAACTTTAGTGTTAATTAGTGCAGAGCAATACAGCACATTATGGTATTGATCCGATACCAATGAAATTAAGCGCAGTATTTCAAATACCAAGACTGATACTTTTGACATATAAAGGGAGCTTATGTAGGGGAGAACAGTGTGTCAGGATTTATGAGCTGAATCATTTTACATTTGCCAAATTCTGAACACATTTGAATGAACACAGCAGTGCTGTGATTTTAACTACCCACAATAATTAGTTAACACATTTTAGTTAAAACAGTTTTGTTTATATTCATACTGTGTTTTGTTTTTTGTTTTCTTAGTGACCTGGAACATAAATGAACTTGTCTTTAAAGGACTTTGTGTCAGCCTCTGTTGCTTAAATGTGTAATAGCCTATAAAGCAGGGGTGTCAAACTCATTTTGGTTCATGAAGCTTAATTAGATGTCAAGTGTGCCAGAGCAGTACAATCATAACATAATTACCTATAAATAATAATAAAGCCATGTTTTTTTCCCTTTGTTTTCATGAAAAGAAGGACAGGTATATTAGAAAATCGCCATATTTAATCAAATATACTTTTACAAAACATATCAAAATATATAACAACCTCAGATTTCTTAAGCCAAGTGTTTGCACAGATACAAACAAAACTTTATGTCAAAGGCATTTGGAAGTAGTACTGCACTTTAACATTTATGGCATTGCAAGAACAGGATTCCACCAAACAAAACTCTTCTGCAGTCAAGCTGTTGACTAACCTGTTTCTGCAGCAAGAATTCATTTTCACAGAACTGTTTTCTTTAAGTGTAATCTGAAGCAACATTTTAAAGGAGTTAGGCGTTTCTGGACTACTTTAGTTTTGCTCCTGAAACTTGGCATCTTTTGGTCTGCACACGTGCATCAGTATCAGGTGTCATGTCCTGACTAGCAGCCAGTCTCAGAATGTTCCTATGTGTGAGCCTTGAGTGCAATGTTGTTTTACTAATGTTCATTACTGAGAAAACGTGTTCACAAGGGCAGGTCGTCCCAAACATGCACAAAATTTTTGTAGCCTGGGCTGTTAATTCGGTGTTACCTGATAAGAGATATTGACAAAATGTGTCCAACCTACTGAGACAAACTTGTCCTTCAAATCTGCATCACATTGCAAATCAATTATCTGTAGTTGGATGTTGACAGGCACATCAGAAGCTTTGAGTGTGAAGGGTGAGCGAAAGATTCTGTCCTGAGTTCACCAAAGAGCTGAAACTTTTTCTCAGACTCACACAGCAGTCCTGCAATCTGCTCTTTATACTGTTTCATGTCAGCATTAATACCTGTTGCACATACCTCTGTTAGGTAAGGGAAATGTGCAGGGTCACCACTAGACAGCTTTCTCCCATAAAGTCAGCCTAATTTGAAATCACGTATGCTGTCACGAAACTGTGACAACTTTTTTTTTGGCCTTGCATCATTTTAATCAGAATATTCAAGTGCTGTGTAATATCCACCAGAAATGCAAGATCCTTCATCCTTCCTTCAATGGATTTCCTTTTTTCTCCATGAATTGTCTGATTTCCTCACGTAGATCAAAGATACGCCTCAGCACAGCACCTCTGCTTAACCATCTTACTTCAGTGTGGTATGGCAGGGTAATAGTAAAGCGATTGTCACTGAGAAGGCAGTCAAACTGACGATGACTCAGTCCTCTGGCTCGGATGAAATTAACAGTTCGGACAACCACCTCCATGATGTGATCCATTTTTAACGACTTGTAATGCAATTCCTCCTGGTGCAGAATACAGTGAAATGTCCAGAAACCGTCTCCTCCATTAGCGGCTTGTACCTTCTCTCTGAACTTTGTCACAGCTCCTGCTTTTCTTCTGATCATTGATGGCGCATCATCTGTAGCCAGGCTAAAGGGGCGGGACCAGTCCACCCCGACTCTGTCCAGCGCGCCAACCATAATGTCCTCAGCTGTTTTGGTGTCGGTCACAAGCACCAACTCAAGGAACTCGTCAGTGCCGCTCAATGTCTCATCAACTCCACGAATAAATGTAGCCAGTTGAGCGACGTGTGTAATGTCAGCGCTCTCATCAACTGCAACATTAAATGCAAGAAATGACTTGTCTAAATCAGCGGATAGTTCCGATGTCCTCCCTGCCAAAGTATTTCTCATCAGACTAATGTTGGTAAATGCTCGTCTCTTCTCAGGACACACGAGTTCTGCAGCTTTCATCACGTGTCTTTTAACAAACTGACCGTTAATGCTATTTCGTTAACAATTACGTAGGTGGCTTTTACTGCTGCTTCACTGACCTCCCGGCTCCAGGTGAAAATTAAATGCTGTTTCCTCAGACCCCCAGCAATCCATTTATCTTCCCTCTCCTCAGTCGTCCTCACAAGATGTTGTATTTTCCACCATGATGAGTCTCAAAGCCGAATCTTCTATTTCTTGAGCACAGACACTTGATTACACACCACACAGGTTTCCTATTTATCTCTGTGAATAAATAGGAAGCGGCCAATTTCTCTTGGAAAACCCTACACTCGGTATCCACTTTTCTCTTTTTTGACAAAAACATTTTGGCTAATGAGGGTGTCAAGGTGAGTAGAGAAAAAAAGGAACCATGCCTACCTACACCATGATTAGCACAAGATGCATTGCTACCATCTGCTGTTCAGACTGAGTGGCCGAGTTGCTGCTTCTTTTACTCTAATTAAAAGAGTGTGCACCTGCACTTTGACTAAGACAGTGCGCCCCTCTCTTCTGACTAACACCCATGCGGACTATTTAGGAATTGCATTAATTACGAATTTCGAATTCCTGTCTTTTTTTACTTTCAAAATACATCCAGCAGGCCGGTTTTGGCCCACGGGCCATACGTTTAACACCCCTGCTATAAAGAATAGACGTGACGATATTCTTTCATTTAAAGAAAAAAAAATACAAATCCGGTTGTTCAGTCTGACGTCACTAGCCGTGTCTGGGCCTAAACTCCGCTGCAGGTCCATATATCAAACGATCACTATGGCATTACTGTGAGTTGAAAAACTGTCTAAAGTCTTTCATCTTTAATAAAATGATCAGCGTTCTGCTCTACCAGGTGTAACAATTGAGTTTAACATCGCATCCATGAAAACAGAATTTATTACATTTAATGGAGTTAGAAGTTAGCAGGGAGTTAGCTCGCTAGCTTCTATCTAAATACAATATAGCATGTCCTGACTGCCGGGTTTTGGAAACAAATTAAAACGTACAGCTCTGCTATCACTTCCAGCATAAATGAAGACAGAAAACTAAACAGCAGTGACGTTTGTAGGGTTACTGAAGTTGGGCTAGCTGGTATATAATGATGTGCTACGTGACCGCTAGCGACACAGCTATGTTAGCATAATATAAACAAGCTAACTTTTTTCCCACTCGATAAAAGTTAACGTGAGTGTTCTCGGTGGTCAGGAACAAATGTAATCGCATGGCAGGATGCCGTAAAAGGACCAAACTTCAGCCAGGAGAACAACTGAGATAATCCATCCACAATACGAGGTTAGTCATTCATATACTGCTGCATGGGCTGGGCTGTAGTTACATCCTAAGGTTTTAAAAACTGAGCTTAAATGAATGATTAGCAGTAATAAAAGCCGAGGGAGGTCAACAGTGATCACTGACTGTTTTTAGGAGCTTTTTGAGATCAAATAGAAGAAAATACATAACATTAAACATGTTAACAACACAAAAGCCATATTAAACGCAGACTACTTTAGGCCCGGAAGTAGGATTCGTCACGTCATCACTGAACAACCGGATATGTATTTAACACAGTTCAGTGGGATACAGTGGGGTTAGGTTACCTGGTGATGCTAAAGTGAATGATTAGCTGTCTATTTGTGTTAGCCCTGCCACAGTCTGGCGACCTGTCGCTGCAGCATTGTGGATGTATGAACAGACAGTGGGATACAAACTGGACTTTGAGGATAGAAACAAAGTGTCGATTCAGTTGCATTAGTGTCGATCTGATATTGATACCAGTGTTGGTATTGATACTATCAATATTTGGATCAGTCTGCCCATCTGTGGTCTTAATTGCAGTTTTTAAGTTTTCAGCAGTTATCAGTGAAAGAGGGTAGAACCCAGCTTTGCCTGTAATGTGTTGAAGCATCTGACTGAGAACATCAGGAGTTACTGGTGTAAAACGTCATCTTTATGACACTTTTTCTTCACTTTTTGTTTTTGTCAGTGACTGACGTGATTTTGTAGTAAATATATTTTGAAGGTCACCTACACACCTGGAGCTCCACTTTCGATCAACAGTCACATTGTCGTGTACTCCGTGTACAGCCTCTTCTTTGCTGTGGTACCATGGACACTATGAAAAAATCAACTCCAGAAGTGCCATTTTTCAGAAAGTCCACCAGCGGTATGGTACTCGTGGCGTAAAGACTTCTCGTCTTATAGAAGTTTATGCGAAAATGGCTTTGAGAAAACATTTAAGGGTCACGAAGTTATTCTGGGCCCGTTTTTTGTTTTAGGATTAGTGATAAAAAAAAAATGTGCATATTAATATATTTGAGTAAAAAAATGAAATATTTCTCAAATCATTACCTAGCCTATGTCACCTATGGCCACGAGCTGTGGGTAGTGACCGAAAGAACGAGATCGCGGATACAAGCGGCAGAAATGAGCTTCCTCCGAAGGGTGGCTGGCCTCTCCCTTAGAGATAGGGTGAGAAGTTCGGCCATCCGGGAGGGGCTCAGAGTAGAGCAGCTGCTGCTCCACATCGAAAGGAGCCAGCTGAGGTGGTTCGGGCATCTGACAAGGATTCCCCCTGGGCGCCTCTTGGGTGAGGTGTTCCAGGCATGTCCCACCGGGAGGAGGCCCCGGGGCAGACCCAGGACACGCTGGAGAGATTATATCTCTCGGCTGGCCTGGGAACGCCTTGGTATTCCCCCAGATAAGCTGGAGGAGGTGGCTGGGGAGAGGGAGGTCTGGGCCTCTTTGCTTAGGCTGCTGCCCCCGCGACCCGGCCCCGGATAAAGCGGATGAAGATGGATGGATGGATCATTACCTGGCAGTTTGAAACTAAATTTTGGACAAGGTCATCATTTCCTGTGAGATTTGCAACTTTGTAATTTGTACACTTGAGTCTTGGTTTCTCCAATAAATCTGATTGACACACACACACACACACACACACACACACACACACACACACACACACACACACACACACACACACACACACACACACGAGCCCTCTGGTGTCCCATTATTTGTTGATAGATTATGTAATAACTTTCGGTGTAATAAATTGTGCCTTTACGTGGCTTGAAAACGCAATAAAGTCTGGTCAGGCAATCAATTCTCAGATAACATAACATTACAGTATTACATTATCTGCTATCATATCTCCATGTGAGACATAACATAATGTTAAATGATGATCCAATAATATTAAAAGTAATAATAAGAGCCATTACTGTTATGGCTTGTGTTATTAAACTCCTCTCCTTACATGTCACATTTTATGCAGTATTACAATTACACCTTCACTCACAAGTGTGGGACGCACATTGACTTAATTAGCATCATTAATCAGGAATCACTTTTTTACAAAAAAAAAATCTGAAAAAAACTCACTTTTTATCTCCTTTACTGAAATAAATGATCATCGTGGCACAGAGCTGCCCGTGACATTCGTTTCACTTTTTACTAAACTTGAAATAAAAAGTCTGCTAATAAGACAAAACAACATTGTGCGATGTTGCAAGCGCATCTTCAAACTGGCGTGGTGTCGGGAAAACACTCGATCAATCAAAATGTGAAAAAACAAAACAAAAAAGATCTGCCCCGCTGTCCTGCAAGCCACGCCCCCTGGAGTCACATCTCTTCTATATACTATACCCCAAATTCTTTATAGAAGAATTTCATATTTTAGGCAAACATCCTCATATATTACATTTTCTCTGACAAAAGGGGAGCAGGGCGCCACCCTGTTCTTAATCACTTAAATCCACATTCAATCTGGCTCAGCCATCTTAGCTAGGGCCACGGATCCATTAGTCCCTTCTCATTTCAGGGGGGAGAGCTGCCAAGCCATTAGTTCTGCTATGCTCTGCTAGACTTCCATATCCTTCAATTTCAGCGTTTTCTGCAGGAAAATGGGAAAAGTTGCGGATTAATTCCAACTAATCCTCTATTTTTCTATTGCTTTTAATTACTTCTTCTGGCCTCTGACACTATGAATGGTCATCAGCATTAAGTTGACTTAGCGAGGGTCCCATCTTATTGTTTAAGAAAACAGCCCTGCGTCTGTGTTTAAGGGTAGATGTTGTGGATTTAGCTTGGCATCAACACACACCAAACACACACACAGGCTCGTTCTTTGATTTCTTTCTATTGAGCTGGATGTTTTGTCTCACAACTGAGCCATGTAACACCACTAGAGTCACCTC
Source organism: Maylandia zebra (assembly GCF_041146795.1). NCBI lineage: Eukaryota > Metazoa > Chordata > Actinopteri > Cichliformes > Cichlidae > Maylandia > Maylandia zebra. The sequence continues at coordinate 37,407,051 of NC_135183.1, read as the reverse complement.
TTGTTCCCTTTTGATGGATTTGCACTCCTGCAGAAAACCTATTTTCTCATTCCACGGACCTTCAGCTCAGTTTAACCCCCAACACTCGTTATATTTAGACTAAACACTGAACACCTGAATGATCTCGGCTGGTTGGAAGTTTCCCTGCATAGCTCCGGTTTCTTACCTTTGGCTCTATTTCTCTCTATCTGCATTATGAAGATGGAGCACGACTGTGGAAATATGGCCTTTGAGAACTGCTGTGACTCCCCCCCCCCCACTGACCCAACCCCACAAACGCACACACACACACCTCTTCTTCCACCCCCTGCCCAAGCAGTCACACAACATACAAGTCAATATGACCGCTGAGGCACAGCAGCCCTTTCATACTGCTAACGTTCAAAGCAGGCCCAAACGACCCGATGAAAGCAATCTAATACCACAAATTAGCCTGTCACTTAGCCTGGATTATAAGCCTCATGAGTCCACAGCTAAAATAACTTGAGCCTCGTTCTGTGATGCAAAACAGCGGAGTGGAACAAAAAAAGAAAAGAAAACGAAAAAAAACTGATGCAATTTAAAGTAAAACCTTTTGGGCTCTACACAAAGCTTTGTGTACTTAAATTGATTTCTTCTTTACCCCTCCCTTTTACTCTTGGCCCGGCCATTCTGTCCCAGCAGCCCCCGCTGGCGTTCTGAGAAAGGAGAGGCCCTAATCAGAGATGGCGCGGGGCCGCCTCCGGCGCTTGGCGCTGTGCTTGCACTCTGGCACACGAGAGGCTGACACGAAAGAGCAGGAGATAAGATGGTGCAAGGAGCTGTTGATTAATGACTCGTGTCAGTGGAGCTTGTCATTCGAGGCGCGCTGTGACCGTCGTCGGTGTTGTACTGCAAAGAGCCTCGGAATGTAAATACAACCTGTGCAAGAGGGCTGGGCATCAGTTATGATAAGCTGGCTTTCTTCCTGCTTTGCTCCTTTCTCCTCACACACGCACACACACACACACACACACACACACACACACACACACACACACACACACACACACACACACACGCAGAATTATAGTTAGCCATTCATACACCTTTCTCTCACTCCGAGATTAAACATGACTACTGCTAAATCTCAAAATACACTTACTCTCTTGAAAGTGTTCAGTCTGCTTCACCTCTGACCATTCATCAGCTCTAACCATGCTATGCAACAGTGTATTGACAGTGAAGTGCAGTTTTACATTAATGCAATGATAGGTTAGAGGAGCTCAGGTTAACTTCTATAGACATTATGGTTATTAATAATCCGTTGGCTGTTAAGTGCACACAGGACTGTGAGTTATGTTGTACATCTTGAAGTGGGAGACCAGTATATGTACTGTACACCTGACCAGAGCATGACCAGTGTTGCCAACTCCTCAGTAAGGAAAATCGCTATTGGCTGTCCTAAAAGTCGCTAGAAGTCGCTAAATGACGTCATCGCCTAATTTGCATAATTGGTCACGCGCTTTCACGACCTTTTTTTTTTTTTTTTAGAAAAGGGTCTGAAAACTCGCTAAATATAGCGACAAAGTCGCTAAGTTGGCAACACTGTTTCCTTCTAATGCACAAAAACCTGCTCGACATGTTTAATAAAAAAAAAAAAAGTACCTTCAGTGGGATTTTCACGGTCTCTGTTTCTCTTTCACGTGAGATCATATTGATAAATGCTAATTGCATTTCTTAACTTTGATAGTCTCAACTTTTAGTTATTGTTAAACTGTGTATTAACAACCCCCCCCAGAACAAACAGAAAACGTGTGGGTAGGCTCTAACCCTGTGACATTGAACTGGATGAGAGATCAAGAACATAGAAGAGGATAGATCTATTGAATGGACTGATCGATGGAGGGATGACTATTTAAGTCTGAGAGAGCAGAAAATAAATAACAGTATGAATGGACTGGTTATAAACAAGCAGAAAGAATATCCAAGGAAACAAAGCTCTGCTGCCAGTGAACACAGCAAATACCAAGAGCTAAAATGACAACAACATCGACTGACTTCTTTCAGTTTGTACGCTTACATTTCAGTGAACTCTCTGACATTATTTATCACTCACACTTGAAAAGATATTTGCTGTTGAACCTTCACTTTCTCTAATGCATCACTCGTGCTTAAAGAGTTGCATTTTATTCAGTACGCTCATTCTGGAACTAGTTTGTTCTTCCTCTTTCTATTTCAGCTGTATCAGTAACTGTATTCTGACTGCCATGCCCCCCCCCCCCCCCCCCCCAGCTTTTAAAAATTTCAGGTTTGACAGTTATTTTTTTCTTCAGAGAATGTGTTTGCGTGGTTGTCATTCCATCAGTAAAATGACAAGAACTTGACAGCAACTATTTTCATGATCGATGAGTTTCCTTCCAGTCCACGCTCTATCGATACAATGATTTGGTGATTTTCTTTTTGCTACAGAAATACAGCAAAAAACAACAGTTTTCATTCTTTTAAACGATGAAAAGCTGTTTGTTGGACAAAACACAATATGTGAAGATGTCACTTTGGCTACTGGAAGTTTATTCTAGTATATTAGAAGTTATTATCGTTACTGTCATCCTTCCACACTTATAATAGAAAATATACACTTTTACCTCAATAAAGGTGTATAAATATCTATTTATAACTATTCATGCGGCGTTCAATGATCTTATATTCACAATAAAACACAAGCATTGCCTACACAGAGTCTTGTGAAGAGTAACTTAAAGGTGTATACATGTGTATGTGTGTGTTGCAGCTGCCCCGGCCCCTCACACCAAAGGGAAGGGATCCATCTTCTGGACTGGCAATACTATCATGATGAATGTATTAATCACACTGAAAATGAGAAATTATTAACTTATAGAATCACAACTCCTAAAACAGGACCAAAGACATACCCACTCACGGTGACTTGCACTGAAATATAAATGCTGTGTTGTAGCAGGTCCAGTCTAATAAGCGTGGCGATCAGGATACCCGCCTCGACACAAAATCTCAGGCCCGTGTGATATCCTACTTTGTGCTTTTGAGAGAAGTTGTGTGATGTTGTTGCAATCAGCTTGTGCCAGCAAGAGATTTCTAACTAGTACCTAATCAGAACTTTACCTGCCTTGTTACTGCAGTTCATGCTGGTATTATTCTGGGTCTGCAGATGTATAAAATTGGCCCGTGTGTTTCCTCTGCGGTGGAGTTCTCCCTGCAAAACTGTTGAGCGGAGGTGCAAAGTGCTGCTATAGAGACATACCGTTGTTCTTCACAGCTTATGTTTTAGATCAGTGAAACATTGGCACCCTTTCTGCTGCTGCTGAAAATATCTGGATGACATGTCTGGTGGCATTTTCCCAATTGGTATGGAAAGCTATCATATAGAGATGGAACTGTTAACGGGCTGGTACACACTCCAAGACTTCTGCACACATGTTGACAAGGACAGTATTGGGAGAGATGAACTCCATTTGTTCGTCTTTTGATGAGGTCTCCCTCCGGTCATTTCCCCCCTTTATTTAAGTGAAGGTGGAACCTGTGCCACTTTGTCATGAAGCAAATTCAGTCTATATTTCTTCCGCTCTTTGACATAAGGCCAGGGTAGCCGGGATCAAATACGGTCTTGAGTGATAATAATTGGCTAACAGATATACTGGAGCTTGGGAGCTAATTAAAGAGTATCATAATCGCCTGTCAACTTCTTCGCTGTTGTCGGTGCGGCACTGAGAAGTTTTATTAGACACCTAAAAATAGATTTCCCCTGTGCTCCGACACCTCACTCCTCACCTTTTCTTCTCATCAAAGCGTGCGAGAGCCAGCTCTATTCATGTTTCCCCCACGCTTATTGGCTGCAACTAATCCGAGGTGGGAATTTTTGGGTTTCCGATCACACACGCTGAAGGAAGTACACCGAGGCAGAGCGCACTGAGCCTGTCACCAAAGAAGCATTTATAGTTACAAGTGAGACGGAGTCGGGAAGGGGGGGCGTTTAAAAAAGCCTCTGGTTTTTGTTCTTCTCTTAAACATAGCTACAAAACTTCACATATCGGCCCATCGTCTGCTGTAATCTTCACAGTTATGCTGTTCTCGTCTGAATTCAGACAAACTCTGCTTGATCATATCTGCTCACTTTATTAGCCTATTTAGCTTCACAAAGAACGAGGCGGCTGCAGCCTTGACAGCTGTGTGCGTGAATATCACAGTATTTTGACTGGCACTCTGCTCTCTGCGCCTCTGTTGCTAAGTGTTTATATAATTTCCATTTCTCTCCATGTTGAATCTCAGCATAAATCCTGCTGCAAAAGCAAGGATTTAAAGCCAATTATAGCAATTTTTGACTCTTAACTGGAAACCTTATTATTATTATTCCAAACTTGGCAAAAGCTCCTGTAGGTGCTTTAACGTGTCACGGATGAAGGTTAAGGAGCAACACAGGGAGAGAAACTATCCGCACAGGTGCATGGCTCACTGGCTGTTCGGTTAATAATGATGATAAATGGCGGTCTACCTCAAAGTATAATGTATTCCTATTCTCCTGTGCGAGAAGTCGGCCCCGCTGTGAATTCGAAATGAATAGCGGTTATGCCGTTGAAGTGGCGATCGGTCCCTCCACGGTGCAGTCATGATTTAGCTGTAATGTGATTGTGTTCGGGTGCTTATGCATATGGAAAGACAACGTAAAGCTGCTGCGAAACAAAAACAATCCCAGCAGGTTTTTATCTATTTTTGAAAAAGAGCTTATTGATTAAAAAGAAAGACACAAAAATAAGACATAATTGGACAACCCAAAGATATTTTATTATGGGATAAATAACGTTAACAGCACTGTTACACAAGTGCATTAAAATCTCTTTCATTTTCATGTTTTAATCATCATTCTGTGTACGCACAATAGCAACATAGACACATTATAAGCCAACTGTAGGCAAATTCTGCTCATTAAACAAGCAAATTATGACAGTTTTCCAAATGTCTGCATCAGTGAGAAGTTGGCTGAAAGAATTGGGAATGTGTAAACAACTACATCAATTCATAAAATGTGATGGATCTAAATAGTCTAATTTTAGTTCTGAGATTTTTCGTGCCATCCACCTTTTTGCTGTCAGCCGTTTAATAACGCATACCTTAAAAATAACTAAAAAGACAACTCTGTTTCTGTTATCAACCTGGGGCAAAAGAAAATGGCATTTAATATTCTGATACATGTTAAATCAAAGCCTGTGGTTCTGCTCTGGCTTATCGTATAACTGGCAGCAGAGCCGAGGGACAGCGTAAAGGTTCAAACCCATGTTGCCATTATCCCCGCTTTTTATCCCTATAGGAACAATATCGCTTGGCAAGAATGCTGTGTAGTAGTAATCATTCTTTGTGTTGTTAGCAAGACAGCAGAAAAACAATACAGCCAATTGAATTTAATCAAATCAAACATCCTGACACATTAGAAACTGCAATAGCATGAAATTATGGCCCACAAAACTGAAATTAAATCAGACCGAGAGCTTCCTGCTGACTCCCACACACCTGACTGGCAGTCGGGGATAAATATAATTTTTCACCCATCATTTATTTATTATCCTCCATGTTGTTCTGCAGTCATTGAGCTGACACGCTCATCCACACTGACAGAGGGATTTGGCATCTTGCAAAAGGACACCCAGCTGTCACAAGGATCAAACCCGTGTCCTTCCAGTTACAGGGAGCAATCTGTAGCTGCAAGGACACAATGGCACCACAATGTGATATTAATAAACTCTTTTAAAGAGCTGACAAAAGTGTTGCTTCGTTATTTGACCTTCTGTGGACCTGGATGTCCTTTTTGCAGCTTGACTTCATTTCCCACATGTCCCTCCTCGACCTATAAAATCCTCCACTTTAGCAAATTCCACGCTCACATTTTTGAAGTTTACCTTTCATATTTAACATGGAAAACATCTACACATCATGTGGCATTTTTATTTCATTTAATAGTAAATCAGAATAAAATTACCACTACTGCCCTCTAAATTTCTTCAGTTTCAAAGATGGTTTAGTTTAACCTTCTGAAAACCTCAGAAATGGTTGACTAAACTTTTCACTTGTACAAAAGTGTAAAAGTAATATTTTTAAGGCTTATATTGGTCTTTACTTTAGGAAATAAACAATTAGCTAGCTTAGCTTATCACAGTGACCAGACAGTGGGGGAAGCAGCTCGCCTACATTCATTCATGGTTTTACTAGAACCTCGTAAACTGATAAAATTACGGTGGCCCTGAGAGGCCAAACGGACTGCAACTTAAGAAAACACAAACAATAAGAAAAAAGCTGCAAAAGCACACAAAACACAACAGAAACAGGAAAAAACGAAAACAGAAATACAAAATGCACAATTTAGTCCCTTTTTTCATTAATATAAATGTAGAGACAAATATGGTCATTACAACCCTTTGAAGCTGCTAGCAGACAATAGCTAGCGATTTCTCCTGTCTAACAGATATGCTAACCCAGCTAGCTGTTGCAACATGTAAGGCAAAAAAAAAGTGAGAGAGAGGAAATAAGCACAATATGTCCTTTACCAGGGGAGCATCCTTAAACAATTGAAATGCTAAAATGGTTTTTAGATTTTTAACAAACAGTAAGTATAACAGAAACCACCCCCCCTTTTTAAAGTTCTCTGCTTCTAAAAGTAAAGTTTCCATTAATTTTCTCCATTGAAGTGTAAGAAAATTCTTTAAAAAGAGAGATTTTTTTCTCTGGTGCATTCTCAAACATTTTCATAGAAACAGCAAACTTCCTCGTCGTTGTTTCAGTTTGGGATTGAACAGAAATAGATTATACTTTGCATAGCATTATGTTTTACCTCAGGACCTTCAGTGTTGAGCTTCGTAATACTTTTGCAGTAATTGCACAAGTATATTTACTACTGTACTTTATATTTAATGACTTTCTCTTAATTAATTTTAACCCACCAAAGTTTGCATTCACATTCTAAATTTAAAAAGCAATAAGCATCTAGACTGCAGTACAATTTAATCAAAAATGTCAAATAAAAAAAAGAGATTAAATGTCGAAACAATGAATCTGAAATTTGCGTACAATTTCTTAAGTACTCGGCTACATTCCACTACTGCTTTTCAACACCAGATATATATTTTTGAATGTGCTGTAAACACATTTTTGCTGTTTTTACTAAAATATTTAAGAGAACAAATATTAGACGGTTGTGTTATGAGATCTTAACTATAAAAAGAGAAAAGAGGAGACTGGTCGAGGTGCACTATGATCTGTGTAAATGCTTCTACCTGCTGCTGCTGCTGCAAGGCAACATTTGAGGGAGGGATGGACTGAAATAGCACACGGGATCAAGAGATGGTGATGCATAGACACTTTGATCAAAGGAAAACTAAGGTTGAGACCATTTGGCAGTTGCGGTTTTGATGAGCGCGGCCTCTCAGATAGCATCTCGATGTGTCGTTACGGAAGGTCGTTCTGGTGGTTAACTCTCTAAAAGGGCACTCAGCACCAGTGTCGGGTAACAATGCCAATATTCACACTGCTTTGGTGAAATTTGAAATCATGTTTCCCACTTAAATGTGACTCACAGATTACATTTTGTCATCAGGCTGAGCAGCAGAAAGCTCTGATTGGAAGCAGATGGAACTGGCTCGTTTGTATTTATTAAAATCCAAAGTAGATCTTGCATAATCATAATTTGTGAATCAAGTCAAACCATTAGATCAAAGAACTACTAGACAGTCATGTAAGGCAGCAAAGGGAAAAAACCAACAACAACAAGAACAAAGCTCGATTGGTGAATTGAGCTGATTAAGAAATCTTGGTGACAAAGACTCATCTGAACGGCAAAGATATATTTATCTCCATCACATGTGGATATTTCGCAGAGCTGTCATTCCTTGGATTCTGATATGGATTAGCTCGTGGATTTGATAAAAACAGCCATCCAGAAATAATCAGAAGAGCACACAAAGGCCCGAGGAGTAAACTGAACCACTTACAGGGCCACTGACCAAGGCCAGGAAGATCGTGAAGGACCTCAGCCATCCCAACAACAGACTGTTCTCTCTGTTGAGGTCAGGAAAGCGATTCCGCTCCCTGAAGACCAACACAGAGAGACTGAGGAGGAGCTTCTTCCCGCAGGCGATACGGTCTCTCAATCACACCACCACACAGTACTGACCCACACATACAGTTCTTACACACACACTGGACTTTCTGGACATTGTTTTTTTGCACAACACTGGTCACTATATTCTTCATTTCCAGTTAATACTTGTACAGCTGCTGTTATTGTGTATATATTTATTTATATTTAGATTTCTTCATACATTCTTATATAGTTCTATATTGTGTATTGTGTATTTTGTTGTACAGTTATTTTATTTTCAACTTTAATTTATATATTTATCTTTATCTTATTCTTCCCAGTTAAATTTACCCTTCATTCTAATTTGTGTTGTACAGTTATTTCATTTTTAACCTTAATTTATATTTTATTCCTTCCTAGTTAAATTTACCCTTTTTAATTTTTCATATTTATTTCCTATCTTATTCATAGCCTTTTCCTTTTTTGTTCTCTTTAGGTCACGAGCAGTTGTCCAAGCATTTCACTACATATCGTACTGTGTATGACTGTGTACGTGACAAATAAAATTTGAATTTGAATTTGAATTTGAATACAGTCTCTCATGACAGAACTCGGATTGTGAATCACACAGCGCAGTGGCTTTTCTCCGCTGGAGGCTGGTGGATAACGATTTGATTAGCAAGTCATCAGGACAATGTGCTAAAGCAAGGCTCCATTTATAGTCCTAAGTTCATATATCAACTTCCAACACGGCTTGTGACAGCTGTCTTGTCTTGTTTATGAAGTGAACTGAGCAGGATTTGAGACAGATGCTTCACAGAGTGCGTGACAAAGAATGGGCAAACTCCCTTGTTTGGCTTGACAGGGTTGAGAGCTACCCTCCTCAACTGTCAGAAGGGAACATCTGTGTTTTGGCGAATGAGCGATGTTTGTTCTGCGACGGAGCAATCGGCTCCCTGCAGCCATCCGAGGTGACAGTCTCTGTCACGGTCCAAGTAAAGAGCGAGATAGAGATGGAGGGGAATGGAATGGGATGAGTAAGCGAGGGGGGGGTAATCCCTGTATCGAATCCAGCTGCAGAAACAGCGAGGGGAAGTCCAGCTTTTTATGGTTTAGTAACATTCCCTCTGCCCGCCCTGCAATCTCTCTGATACTGTGGATTACACACTTGCCTCGTGCAGCTTACAACTGAGCAAAACTAAAAATTGAATCTTTCACTTTTAAAATGATTATTGCCATGAAAGTAATGCTAACATTTTTTGAATATTAAAGCTGCTTAAAAGCAAGATATTTATGTAAAAATACACCATGCTCGTGTTCCTTAAAGTGTTGGAAAAAAGTCCAGAAAATGAAACATTCGTGTCTGCCTTCGCTCATGAATGTGTTGCTTCATTAGATGTTTGACCTTCACGCTGCTGACGTTGATAGTGGAAGATTTTACATTTCTCATGGAGGAAAAGAATATTTGAAAACACATTATCGCCCGCTTTTAATGTGCAGGTGCTGTTACAGTATTAAGGTTTTGGGCGTAGAAGTCAAACTAAACCAAAAGCACAATCTTATATGATGTTTTTACACCATTGGAGAATATTTCTGTTTAACCACAACACAGATTTGATAATAATGTGATTTATTGTAGTGGTCAGGTTTGGTGCACAGGTAGAAAGGCATTTTTCATATTTATTTCATTTAGAATTTGTATCTACAGTTTCTTCAGTTTCAAGTTTCCAAAGTGAGTTTGCAAATTTCAGTTTGGTTTCAATTGAAAGTATTTGAAGTTTCATTAGTGTCAGTGCTACGTATGCGGTTGCAATTTTTAAGAAGAGCAACATTAAAGATTTTCAGTAGGTATCAAAGGGTACAAGCAGCGCTTCACATCACATAAACATCTTTGGCTACGTTCACACTGCAGGTCTTGATGCTCAATCCTGATTTTTTGATCAAATCCGATTTTTTTGTCTGCTTGTTCACACTACAAATAAAATGCGACAGCAAACGTGCTCTAGTGTGAACGCTCAAAGCGGCCCGCATGCGCAAAAGAAGACGTCACACACAACGCGCTGTTTAGACCCAGACCAAACAGTAGTGTTTGACTGATGGTCTTAATATAAAGACTTGTTTCGGACTTTACGTTTCCCAATTTTGCTTTAAGTTATAAAGTTATTTTGTTCTTTACATATGGCCTAGTAATTATCCTTATTGCTGTTTTAGAGGAGCGGTGCTTCAAAGGATAGCTGCAGATTTCTGTCAGAATCTGCAGATTATACAGTACAAATAAAACGTTCACGTTGTCTTCCCAACAGTTTCACTGACATCTACACTGGACGGCCAGGAAGCGTTCACGATGTTTTCTCCGGCGCTGATACTTGGCGTCTGTCTTGTGTCAGTGACATAAAACATGGATTTAGTGCGACATGACCATTCAAACAGCAGTCGCTTTCTAAAACATCAGATATGTATCGGATTCAGTACCACATACGAAAGTGACCTGGGTCGGATTTGAAAATATCGGATTTGTGCCGTTCACACTGTCATACTATGATCGGATATGGGTCGCATAGGGTCAAAAAAGTCAGATTTGATGTGCTTTCGCCTGCAGTGTGAACGTAGCCTAAGTCTCAGTTAATAGATCCACCAATGCCTCCTGATGCTTGATGGATTGACAAATTTCAGTACAGTGAAAGAGACTTATTTTTGTTTGGTAGGTTTCACTTAGTTTCCATCTTTTTTAAAAGTCTATACTGTGGCATTTCTTCCCGGTGGGATGGCGGGTGGATCGCGGCGGAGGAACAGTGGTACGGTCTCTAACACAGGTGGAATGTGAAAATCCTCATATCCCGGTGCCGGTCGGGACTGCTCTTCAACAGTGGCTCGGATATTTAGTGGCGATTGGAAGTCATAAAGTAGAAGAGTAGAGCCATTTTTGAAGAAAACAAATAAACAAAGCTAGCAAAAACAAAACCGGTAACAGCTAATTTGATTTAGTTTTTTTAGTTTACACTTTGTTAATTATAAAAACCTTGGGTATTATACATCAAACTGTTGCTGTTCACAGTGTCTTGTTTAAACAACTCTGTGCTTCAGGGAAACTATCTCATAGAATATTCAACATATTATTATTATTATTATTATTCAACTCTGGGACTACTTAAGGCAGGCTTGGCCAACTCCAGGCCTCGAGGACCGGTGACCTGCAGGTTTTAGATCTCACCCTGGGTCAACACATCTGAATCAAATGATAAGTTCATTACCAGGCCTCTGGAGAACTTCAAGACATGTTGAGGAGGTCATTTAGCCATTTAAATCTGCTGTGTTGGATCAAGGACACATCTAAAACCTGCAGGACACCGGCCCTCGAGGCCTGGGTTTGGACACCACTGACATAAGGCTCGTCTTATTTTATAACTAACTTTATAACTTATTTTATCTGTAACTCTTCCAGCTCAAGCACATTCCCCCTTTTGAAGAAAAAATCCATCACTGCTGTATGTTCCAAGAAAATTGATCTCCCTCTTTAATCTGAACAAGCCTACTTTTCTATTTGTTTATGTTCTGTTCACAGATGTTTCAGATATGTTCAGTTATTTACATTATTGACATTAACGTATTCAATTAAAGTATTACAAAAGTCATTATAGTGGATGGATACAGTTTTAAAACAATTGTACATACCGTTTATGTAAGTAGGAATTTTGTGTTTAAAACTCTTAGACATGCTTTCGTACACGTACATAGTTACAGAGTCTAAGGAGCTTGGAAAGAAAAGCGTCTGGACTCCTTTAAGCTGCTTGAAGACATCTCACCTCTCATCCGAGAAGCTTCTAGGGTCAAATGATGGAGAGTCCCAGATTTAAACCCTGTGGGAGTGTCTCCTCGAGAGGGACATGGACCCCCTATTGATCCTCTACCTAATCACACGAGCCAAGGTGTGAAAACAGGTGTAGGTCACAATCTGCCAGGGTTTCAGGTGAGCTCATTGTGAAACCTGGCCCCACCCTATCATGTGATTTCCTGAGGTCAGAAGGCCCAGGATGTGAGTGGGCGTTAAGGAGTCTGGGATCTGAAAACTGGATTATAGATGGCAGACAGGCAGTGTTGGGCAAGTTACTTTGAAAAAGTAATTAATTATAGTTACTAGTTACTTCTTCAAAAAAGTAACTGAGTTAGTAACTGAGTTACAATATTCTAAAAGTAATTAATTACTTGAAAAGTAACTATTGCGTTACTTTAAAAAAAAACAAAAAACGTTTAACCCTCTGGGGTCCAGGGTATAATTGGCCATTTTTAACTACTTTTGATTTTCCCTCCACATTTTACTTTTAAAAACTGTTTACTTTGCCTTGTTTGGTGTCATTCTTTTCAACACAACCTCGCGTGTCTGAATTTACAGTCATGTTTTCATTTTGATATACTGTATTAACACAATTGATCAAAAATCAGACAGAAAACATAAAATCCGAGTAGAAAAAGTTATATTTTTACTATAACAACCACAAACATGTTTAATGAATCATATTTCATAACTTTAAATGCAAATATAAATTGTCAATTTTAAAATCATATGCACAAGTTTTGCAAACAACAAAGTTATTTGCATCCATTTACCTTTTACTCTTTTTTTTTTTTAAATAACCATTTCAAACTATTTACAGAACAATCAGCTGTTCTGCATTAAATAAGATGCCACACAAATTATTTGTGCAACTCCAAAAAAATAATTTCTGTCCACTATAAAGGAGAACATCACAGCCTGATTCCTGCAGGTCTGACAGCAGCAGGTGTATCACTGATCCTGTTTCTACCTGGAGACAGCAGTCGCCTCATTGTTCTGACACACAACACAAAACCATCCACAACACTACACACTAACTACACAAGAAAACACATTAACTACACACTGCAAACACGCTAAACGTCACAAATCTCTCACATCTCAAAACTCGCTCTCTCTCTTTTTCTTTCTCTCTCTCTCTCGCCGTCACTCCTAAAACTTTCCCAGTTTTTAAATTTTTTGCTCATAAGCAGAGAGGTCTCGCTGCGCTGTCCTTAGACAGTAAACGTGACGAAGCTATTGAGGAAAAAACGCCGCGTATATCTTGTTTATCATGACTCTGGTTTTAAGTGGCCTATCAACACAATTTAAAAACTGGTACATATCACCTTGTTGCTTTGTCTTGAAGTGGTCATGTGATTGGCTTACCACGACCACTTTATTCTTCCTCAGTCAAACAGCAGCACTCATGCGATTGTTTTGCCCCCTGAGCTCCAGGTGTTGTGCTAGACAGTGATCGTGATTACCGTCCGCGGGAGCGCGCACAGCTACTTAAAGCTGTAGCGTCCAGATTACTTGCGTAGTCAGCTACTTCCGTGCAACTTCTATAAGATGCGGGAAGCTGAACACAGCTTCAACCGTCTGTTTGTTGAAAAATAGTAACGGACCGCATTTTCTTGTTAGTAACTAACGGCGTTGTAACAATAGGAATAGTAATTAGTTAGATTACTCGTTACTGAAAAAAGTAACGCCGTTACTTGTAACGCCGTTATTCCCATCACTGCAGACAGGACATGGTCGTTCACAGTGGACATAGATGCTTCTTTCACTCCTCTTTCAAACCATCTGCCTTCTCTGTCCAAGATGTGGACACTGGTGTCCTCGAAAGAGTGACCTTTGTCCTCTAGATGCAGATGGACTGCTGAGTCTTGTCCTGTGGAGGTGGCTCTTCTATGTTGAGCCATGCGTTTATGCACTTTCCAACCTCCTTAGACTATGATGACCTGGATGACTGAAAACCTTCACAGACATAGTTATACAGAGTCTGATGAGACTTTTTTTTTTATAGATGATACCTAAACAACACTAACTTTGTGTTATTTGGTTAGGTTATTTGTCAAAAAGTTAAACAGTCTTTCATCTTTTGTGTGTCCTTGCTTTTACCTTTTTGTGGAGCTTTAAAAACTGCTCTCACGTGGTTAACATGCCGTAGAATTGTTTAGCACTTCAAGTACAATCTCCCGAAGACTGCAGAGAACAGGTGAAGAATTAATTCAACGTTTTTTCCCCTACTTCCTTTGCAAATAACATTTGCTATTAATAGGCCAAGGTCAATCGAGTCCTTCACTTGCTAATGGAAAATATTGTAGCTTTGCACAAACCCATCAAGGTAGAAAAATAAATGACACAAATGGGACAACAATGGGAAAATAGGTCAGAATCTACCAGCAGTCCTCGTTTCACTAAAGTGCTGTTCCGCCAAATCAAATATGCTTCATAGTGAGTTTTGTTTTCCTATTTTAACACTATTCTTAACCGTGACTACATGAGATTATAGCAGCTTTCCGTCCCACAGTGAAGTTAGAAATACTAGGGATGTTGAATATATTGAAACTGTTCTTGTTGAAGAAGCATTTAAGCTCTCCCCTGTCTGTGCATACAAACACCGGATTTGTAGACATCAGAAATGTGCCACCAGCCAAGTGTATCCCAGTTATGGAAAAATCAGTGTGAAAATGCCAGTTGGTTAATTATGTTAGGAAGAGTAAATCTGCTTATTACGTGTTTTGTGGTGTATCTGTGAACAAGGCAGACCATGCAAGACAATTAGAGAATGTAAATCATACTTTTAAAGTAACCATCATAGTTCCTCACTGAAATACTTTTTGAGAGCTGAAGCTAGAAAAGCTATCTTTGGTGCATTGGTTGCTTCCATTTGTTTTGGTATTTGTCTGCACAGTAAAGGATTTTGAGCAACCTGTGTAGATTTGCTGTTCAAGTGTCCAAGAAAGTGTAAATAACGTCATCTCAGTCATTACAACATCATTCAGTAATTTTGCAGTCTGCAGTCTGAACCTTCATATTGGAATTTTGGTTGCTGCCAACACTGGTTAGCACTGGTTACAAACATAAATTGTATGGGTGCAATGGATAGGAGCACAAAATGGCTAATTAGTGCTAAGCAAGACTAATAAGATAATAATAAAAATAATAATGGATTGCATTTATATAGCGCTTTTCGAGACCCTCAAAGCGCTTTACAATTCCACTATTCATTCACTCTCACATTCACACACTGGTGGAGGCAGCTACAGTTGTAGCCACAGCTGCCCTGGGGCAGACTGACAGAAGCGAGGCTGCCATATCGCGCCATCGGCCCCTCTGGCCATCACCAGTAGGTGAAGTGTCTTGCCCAAGGACACAACGACCGAGACTGTCCGAGCCTGGGCTCGAACTGGCAACCTTCCGGTTACAAGACGAACTGCCAACTCTTGAGCCACGATCGCCCCAAAGACCACAATAACACGTATGACCAGATACATTAATCATAAGTGATCCACAGACTGGTCTGTATCACACACAGCAGCTATAATATTAGTTAAAGATTAAATGCACCAACACAACAAACAGGGAGGTTGTGATATTGGAGGCGCACAGCTAAAGAACCAACAACAGCAACAGTAACACACGGATTTGGCATTTAGTGTTTATATGAGTGTTTGGAGCGTTTATATGAATTTGTAGGTGAATGAGACATGCTGTATAACATCTGAAGGTTCTCAGTCATCCAGGTCATCGCAGTCTAAGCTTGGAAAGAAAAGCGTCTGGGCTTCTTTAAGATGTTTCACCTCTCATCCGAGAAGCTTCTTCAATTCTAGGGTCAAATGGTGGAGAATCTGGGACTCTCCACCATTTGACCCTAGAATTGAAAAAGCTTCTAGGCTGAGAGGTGAAACATCTTCAAGCCACTTAAAGAAGTCCAGACGCTTTTCTTTCCAAGCTCCTTAGACCATGCTGTATAACGCTTAAATAGAGCGTATAAGAAGCAGTCCATTTACTAAAGCCAGACTATATTAACATTCTAAGTAGACTACACTCGAGGAAACTGAAGACCACAATAACACGTATGACCAGAACAGTTAACAGTTTCAGGTATTTCAATGTTTTGTCATCCCAGGTTACTGGGATACTACTACTCTGACAATACTACTGCTCTGCTACACTAAAGCACAGTGAAGTTTGGCATCAGTAAATTATATAGTTGCAGTACACAATTTATACACTCAAAGTGCGTTCTTACTCTTTCCCACATACTTGTGCAAGAACCTTTTTCTATGCCTATGCATGTACACATGCAGACTAGCAGAGGCAGCTATTGAACCAGCAACCTCCTGAGCCGTAGCCAAAGCTTCCTCTATGCTTTTGCCCCAGATTAACAACAGTACCACAGGAGTCAAAATGCACATTTCCCTTCTTACTTAAAATGTCAATCCTGAATTTAGTGAAACTCGCATGATAAAAACAGAGAAAGGGATCCATGCATTTGTTCCTATTCTGCTATGCCAAATATGTGGATGGGTGTATAGTCTACATTACATAGGGTGGAATTGGAGGGACACATTGGTAAGCTCTAAATATTTTAGCAAAGATGCTAATGGTAAAAGGAAAGAGTCCCAGTATGGCTGCCAGGACCAGACGGGATCATAACCTGAACCTTTTGATGTATTGTTTAGCCTCACTGTCACAGCAGGGACAATAAATGATTGGGCAAAGTGTCAAGTTTTGGGGTTGTTCACTGTGTCTCCAGGCAACAGTACACCAAATGTTATTATTTCACCACTGACAGCAATAAACTGGAAGTAGACCCTGGGCAGCGCTGAACTCGGCTTGTCAAAACTTTTCAATTCATTTATTTTCCTTTCAAGCTGTTAAAAAAGCTCAGGTGAAAACAGGAACCTCCCAAGAATGTTAATTAAAGCAGCAGAACTCCAACTGTAAAAGAAATGCATTAACGCTGATATTTGAAAATGATATAGTCAAATCTGGATTGACATATTTTATTATTTTCGGGATGGCGACATGTGCAGTTCAGGGACCGCACAAGACAACAGAGAGATAATGTTGACAGCGTGACTGCAGGCGGGGACTTTGCTGTTAGTGTAAGAATCAAGTGTTTGTGACCAAGGCCGAGGCTCAAGTGAAGCCTTTCTTTAAAGCTGACTTGTGGCTCTGCTGCTTTCGGTGTTGTGAAGGGAGTGAACGAGCTAAATGTTCGGATTAATGCAACCACGCAAATCCAAGACAGCCAGCGAGGTGGCACTGCTCAAAAGAACATGCATTATTCTTCAATAAAAGACATCATTTGCATCATCCACAGTATATTGTGCTTGAGGTCTTGAGTGTCCTCAAGCATAGTGCACAATATACTGTGCTCAGTGGGTAGTTATACATTACACTTATGTTTCCATTTATTAGTATTTGTTTTGTTTTTATCATTTTTTTACCCTGCTAACTTCACTTCTGCATATATTATACATTTCTCTGCAGGCTTGTTCTGTGTTCTGTGGCAAAAGGCTCATACATTATACAAAAAATATTGTGAGGCTTACATGCTAATGAAACATTCCAACCACTATAGATACAGTCTAAGTTTGAGTTTGTTTTCTCTCAAAATGCCTATCTGAATCGTCATTACAAGCTGCAGTATAAATTCCCAAGGAGCACTGAAAGCTGCAGTAGTTGAACATGTATAAATAAAGGAATAAAACTGGAGGGCAGTCATTGCTAAGATAATGAGCTTTATTGTTCTTTATTGGCTCAGTCTAATGAAATTCCAGGTAATATTACAGGATGAAACTATGAAGCAAGAGCTGATCATGCTGAAATCAAGTAATTAATTCAATTCAATTTTATTTGTACAACAACAGTCGCCCCAAGGTGCTTTATATCGTAGGTAGACGCTACAATAATACATACAGAGAAAAACCCAACAATCATATGACCCCTATGAGCAAGCACTTTGGCGACAGTGGAAACAAAAAAACAGCGGCGGGGCGGGGGCCATCTGCCACGACCGGTTGTGGTCTTGTCTTTCAAAAAAATAAAACGTTGAACTGGAATAGCGTACAGAGCTGTCATATTTGGTCTGGCTTAGCTTAAAGAAGTGTGCCTCTAACGATGTTTTATTCACGTGTTGTCTCGTTTGTGTATCTGCCACACAAATGTAATGAGATTTTAGAAAAAGTGTCGAGAATTACGCGCTAAACCTACACTTTTATGGCATATAGTTAAAACATGACATTACATTTAGCAAGCTGAGGCAATTAGCTAAATTACACAAGAATAAGTTGAAATAAATTTAATTTAAATACATTTTATTTGTATAACACTGAAATGCTGTACTGTGCATACATGTGTATATAACATATGAAGCCATGTGTTATTGTGTTGACTAATGTTTACCGAATTACACATTACACTCCGGTTGGCATCAGGCAACACAGTCGTTTATGTGGTGTAGTGTCTTTGGTTTGGCCTACAGGAAGTTCTCAAGCTAACTGCTGAGATTGTTTGTCTGTTCAGGCCTCTGTCCAAATGTATCCTCTCTGACATGAAGCACACAACAGGAGATAGTTTGCCCTCGTCAGGCTCTCACTACAAGAAAGACTCCATAGCCACTCTTTCACTGTGAATTCACTGACGAGCATTGTTTTCACACGGATTTATCCGACCATCACACAGAAATTAAGCTAGAGAGCTGACAGGTTAAAGACCTTTTTATGAGCCAGCAATTTGCATCCTGACATTCAGGCCCGTCGGCTAATGTCTGGAAAAGTTCAGAGCTGCATGTGTAAAAAAACAGCTTCGCCCAAACAGATCCTGTCACTGAAAACAGCTGCTGCATCTAACAGCGAGTATTGTGACAGCAGTAAGTAAGTCAAACAGGTATTGTGAGCCGTAAAAACCAACAAAAGGTTGAGTTAAAAATGTTTTGTAGAGCATGTCAGGGCAACGTGGGTGATAATTTACCAGGTTTGTGTGTCAAAGTCATTTTATCTTTTCTTAACATAAACATAAATGTTTAGGATTTACATGATTATTTATTATTGTTTGTGTAGGTGTTTGTCTAACCTTGAAATAAACTAAGATCAACCTAAATGTGAATTATCTTTATTACATAAACAATGTTTTTCTTACCATCCGACCTCTCTGACTTGTCTTCCCAATGTGATGTTTGTGCAATGTATGTATGGATGGAAGGGGCCCCATTTCCCTGCAGGTAACATGTGCGTGTAACATTGCAATTAAAGGCTTAATCAATCAATCAATGTTACAATTTTAAAAGGTTGAGTAGAGTAATGAAACATGCAATCTTGCCGCAGGAAAAACATCTTTGGTTTGGCGCAATTTCATCAAGGCCTTCAAGGTCAACATAATGTTATTGGTCAAAAATTGACCCCAAAAAATCCTTATAACTTTAAAAGTACTATATGACTGTACTATAAAGATTTAAAGATTTAAAGTATCATGTCACATTTGACCTCTGTGATAATAGTTCCATATCGAGTCATTTAAAATGGCAAAAGGTTTTCAGACTGACAAGAACAAAGAGAATCTTTTTGAGTTTAGTCGATGAATTTTACTATGACTTTGTTTTGTACATAACAGTAACCGGTTCTAACTTTCAATAGACAATTTGAATACACTTCTGATAATCCTGAATAACTTTTTTTAATCAATATTCATTTCTAAACATTTAAACAAATTTTGCTAAACAGTGCAATGAATGCTACACATGTACAACAGCCACAGAAATAAAAATGTACGTATTTAAAACTATGCAAGTATATAAATAAGGTTTCATCAACCTCCACGTTTTAGTGCAATAACTGATGAAAAAGAATCCCAAAGAAAATGAAATTATTATCTACCAAATATAATACTGCTCCCTTAAACGTGACCTGCCACAGGTATTTGTTTCTGCCTCTCTGATTGGATAAAGAGAAATAAAGTGAATGCTGAATAATATAGAGTCAACCATGACAGTGCCACTAATTCATTTCACCTGAGTACTTAACAATAATTACACATAGATGCATTGTTATCATGAGTTGATATGTCTCCACGACTTATTGCAAAGACACAGTCGTCTCATCCGTCTTTACCAGATCAGCTTGTGAATGGTTCTTTTCAAGCAAGGGCAGGAAAACTGTCGTCTTGGCTCTTGTGGAATTCTTCTCTTGATAAAGATTAAGTATCGCTTGAGTACCACAGGTGTCTTTCAATAATGCAGCCAGGATCACAATGTCTATTTATATTAAATATAAGGATATTGTTGCAGAAATGCAAAAGACCTTCAAGCCAAGGTCAAGACGTAAACTGGCTTCAAAGCGTAACAAATCTCCAGGGGCTCGCTCTGCCGAGCACCAGTGACAACGCAGCACATTCAGGTGCAATGAGATGTCATTTATGGAATTGCACCTTTCGACAGCATCCAACAAATGATGCTGTAACGCTGCCCTGCTCTGCGGCACCAATGACCCTTTTTTCCCCCCACACACTTATTACTACGAATTGCACACCGACACCAACTGGCCACCATTTCAACCCAGCCTCCAATTCTCCGGCTAATCGGTGACCATAAATCTGTCTCTGGGAGGTGAACGTAAGCACACACTGTTCCAGTATAAGTATCTGGGCGTACAATCGAGGTCCATTTGAGAAAATGCAGACACTGGTGCATTACCTGGATATCACGCTCAACATTTCAGTGAATTTCCTTCCTCACAATCGCTCTGTAGCTACACTGAAAACACTGTTAAATGCCATGATACTGGCAATCGTGGCTTTAATAGTGGTGGAAAAAAATATTTTATGAAAATAAAGGATCACCTTGGGTCCATTTAGTGTTTGCGCTGCATTATCCCTCCTCTTGTGGATAAGTGGCTTAATGATATTTCTGGGATGCACAGCAAGTGTCCTGGGAAACAAAGGAGATCTAATTGAAGCAAGGCAAGATGGGAAATGACAATCCAAAAAACACACTTTATCACACAGATAGACCACTCTCCTCATAAACCACTCTCCTCATAAAATGATACCAGGGGTTGTTTGCACAAGCTGCTATTTGGACCTATAGTTATGTTAGATGGGAAGGAAGCTCTGCACCTGGATAAGCTAGAAGTTTCTAGTGGATGTGTTGGAATCCACACCATGATGTGCTTCTAAAGGCCCCTACACCCTGAAAGTGCTGAGAAAAAAATGACATTAAATGCCAAATTTTTGGATGCAAACCTTTTATGTAATGTATATATACACAAAATTTGTCTGTGAAATATTTTTAGTGCGCAAAATATTTGCACAAATTTTGCGTTTCTTTACCTTTTCTGTTGTCTTCTGTTACAGCTACCCTATAGGCAGGGGTGCACATAAGTGGTCCGCAGGTGCGCATTCGCTGTCAAAATAAAAGACCAGATAAGAAGTTGCAACGCACATTTGCGTACATATAAAAGGCAATGTTTTTGTCCTCTAGAGTGGGATTTTCACAGCATATTCTGCACCACATCTCTGTGTGTTCATCATTTGTTTGAAACCAGCTCACCTCCTGCAACCCCTTTTCCGAGAATACACGCTTCTTTTGCGGTTCGGACTCCTTCTGACATTTCTTTGGAGGTGGAGGAACACCAAAGTAATTGCTTAAAGGAGCTTCTTCGACATCTTTAAGAGTTCTAAACAAATGTCTGTCCTCCTCCAGAAAATCTTATGTATGCAAATGTTGCAACTTCTTATTTGGTGCGCGTCTTTTATTTTGACAGCGAATGCGCACCTGTGGACCACTTATGTGCACCCCTGCCTATAGGGCACAAGCCATTTTATTAAGGCCTGTGCTTCTGAAATGACTTTCTCATTCATTTTCTCTATTGACATTTCAGAAAATCCCTATATTCTTAAATAAAGAATATAGGGATTAGCTACAAGGTGGTTTATGAGCCAAATACTGATTCAAAGCCTGGATTTGGATCAGAAAATAAAGTCAGAGGTACAACAATGCATACATAATTACTCCTAAAATTAGAGGAACTACTCATAATAATAAACTGCTGAAAATTCCAGAATCTACAGCAAGTGACCTTTGGAACGTTTTGGAATTAGCTTAACTTAACATTTATGCTGTGAACAGCAGTATATTGGTCCGTGAGTCGTTTGGTACCGGGCCGCGAGAGTTGAGGCACAGGTGTGAAATGTATGGTTTTCAGGGTTTTTATCGGTTTTCAGCGTTATTTTGTCATCGTTTTTATCGTTAACTCGGTTTTCCTGGGTCTTTTCACGTGTGTTATGAATAAATCTTCTTTTTTTCGGTACCGGTACTAGTTTTATTTTGTTGTATTTATCCGTGACACCTTAAAGGCCGGTCCGTGAAAATATTGTCGGGCACAAACTGGTCCGTGGCGCAAAAACGGTTGGGGACCGCTGCATTAGATTATACATATATAATAATGTATAATGGTAGTTTGTGTGTAGCGTTTGTGCCTGCTCAAGCGGTTTCTAAAGTTTAGCACTGACTAAGAAACCTGACATTTCCATGGCGACAGCAACTTCCACCAGGGATAGCTCAGTAGGTAGAGTGGTGGCCCCATGATCGGAAGGTCGGGGGTTCGATTCCCCTGAACAGCTACCCTGAGGTACCCCTGAGCAAGGTACCGCCCCACACACTGCTCCCCGGGCGCCCAATGGCTGCCCACTGCTTCACTCAGTGAATGGGTTAAATGCAGAGAGGAATTTCCCCACGGGGATCAATAAAGTACACCTTCTTTCTTTCAATCAGACACTTTGCTGCCTTATGTTAGGACTGTGGGTAGAGTCATTCTTTTCTGTGACACTGTGAGTGAAACACGTTTTTGTTAAAGTAAGGTTGACATCACACAGACTTATGGTTTCTACAGGAGCTCATACCATCGTTTCACAGTGTCACAGCTACTTTTAGTGGTTACAACATTATGGTTCATGATCAGAATCCCTTTGAAGAATATGAATGAGCCCTGTAGCTGAGCGATTAGCCTTCTACACTTCTACTATCTCATTAAATGCCACATATCATTTTTTTCGAGTACTCGTGCCTGTATCTCACTAACGTTGGTTGTATCAGATTGTAGGAACAAGTGACCGCTTTGATCGTTAGTTTGAGGACTTGGGAATCAAAAGTCAAAGACCCACGCTTTATTGCGTCCACTGCATGCAACTGCTTGTCTCTTTGCTCTGTCACATCTCAGCTATGTGTGCGCTCGTTGCTTTGAGTCTTTCAGATTGAGTTATCTGGGTTATTTTAAGATTACTGGAATTATTCCCCCATCTTTGCTCTTTCCTGCCTCTTTCCTTTGTCGAGAGTTGGATGGTACTTACCATCTGAAATTCACAAATTAACATGATGCATCTTGTTTAATCCCTATAAAAACCTGAAAGGAATGACATAATCAAGCCGCGGCGCTTCAAATAACTTCTTCGCTCTCGGTGACCTCCTGTAGTCTCGCTGTCACTGTGATGGCTTTGGGTAGCAATTAGTATTTCCCAAAAATATTTAGCTTTTTTTTTAAAGCAGGGAAAATGTGATGTAGAAATTATTCATGACCTTTAAGTCAAATTTCATTAAATGAAGCCATGTCAAAATTAATAAATAAATAAATCTTCAGCGATTATTTAAGACTTCCCCTTCCATACACTGCTATCGCCTACATGTCCAGATAACAGGCAGCTATTTATATCTTTAAAGGGCACATTAAACATGTGAGTTCTGCCTGTTCTTTATTGCTGGAGCAACACAACTCAATACTAATTCCTGTGTGACACTGAGCGCTCTAACAAAACCTTGCTAAAAGGTCATGTTTGCTTTGCAAAAATAAACTTAATTACACAAATAATCTGAGATCCCCAATGAGGTTTAGCCAATCTATATGTCAATGCGGCAGCCAGATAAGAGGCGGGAGGTGGTAAATAAGGCATAAACGCAGCTTGTAACTTTGTCCCCTCCCGCCATACGATACTATGCCCCTTCCAGTAATTACCGAACCACTCCCGCATCCCCCTTTTGAAATTTGATCATTGTCTGTCGGTGATAACACACTGTGCCAGACGGTTTATGCAGTGTGGCCTTGGCTCCACCACACTTCATTAGGGAGAGGGAGTGCAGAGAAAAAGGCACTGCGGAGGGATGGAATAGCCACTGCGACCTGCCCGCTCTCCGCTCTGCTGTAGAGCCTACAGAGGCTTGCTGAAGCCTGTTGGGGCAGCAGAGAGCCTTCACCTCGTGTTCGGTTGAGCACGAGGGGAGCCGCAGGGGAAGAAAGAGAGAATTTGGAGATAGTGATCTGGGGGTGCATTCACAGCTGTAGTTTGTTTTGAGAAGCAAGGAGGAGGATAAGAGCCTCTATCCCTGCTTTATACGAGCAAACATGCATTCAGGCGAGCGAAGGGATGGAAAAAAAAGGAGGAGAGGCTGACACAGATGATAATAGATGCTTTTGTTTGGTAAATGCAAATAAACCGGGGGCTTAATGTGAGTTAATGATGTCTATCTAGCCATCTTTCATCCTTGGGGGAAATAATTATTTAATTTCCTGCTGAATTTATTAATCTGCTCACTTACAAAGAAATGTAGGGCCTCTAATTTTGATGGAGGTTTCAGCAGAATATCAGTCAAAACTCCAGAAAGTCCTACATTGATTTGTATGTCATTTGAACCCTGTGTACAACATGACCTAGTACTTGGTGGGTAGGTGCTTCTTTTATTTGGTTTGCTCACATCTCTTTGAACCACTCCTCTTTACAGAAACTCTCTAAATCCTTTTGATTTCTAGGCTGAAACTTGGCAGCTTCAGCTCCCTCCACAGATTTTCTGCAGGACTGAGGTCTGGTCGATCTTCCCCTCATTGCAGTGGAATTGTTACTTGGTCCTTAGCAGGAACACCACAGCATAATGTTGCCGCCTCCTTGTTTCACCGTGGGGATGGTGTTGCTTGGGTCATACTCATGATTTTGAAAGAGCTGGATTTTGGTTTCGTTTGGTCACAGCACCTTCTCCCAAGCTTTCTCTGAATCATTTAGATGTAAACTTTATCTCTGTATAGCTATAAATAGTGTTTCTGGTTTCACCTCAAATTGCTTCAAACTGCAGCTATCATAAATGAGTTATTTGTGGTAACACTCCTCTCCTCTCGCCTCTTTATTAAGGATGAGTGAGCCATACCCGCAGATTGGAAGCAAAGGAGCTCTACTTCTAATGGTGCTTGTCATGAGCGTCTGGGAGATGTCTGTACCAGCAGAAGCAACAACAGGTGAGGAAACAAAAGCAGCTTTTACTTTGCTTCTTAAGTTTTCAGTGGTGGGCTGTAGTGCTGAACTGCTTCTGGGTATCACTGGTCTGGACTTTGAAAACAATTATGACCCAGTCAGTAATATATTCTTTTTTAAAGAATATATTCATAAAAATCATATATTTTTACTGTTTCTTTCCTTCATAGTATTAAAGACTAAGGCTGCTCATTGACTGTCTGATTTAGTGCCACAGTGCAAACCAGCAAGCAAAAAGTATTTTCACCAACAATTTGAGATGAATGCAGAATAATCTGTTTAGAATAACACCAGCTGTGTAACATTGCTTTCTTATCATTGTCCCTCACTCAAAAAGCTAAACTCTATAAATATGGAAATATGTTGGACATGAGATTTCTATCACTTCACTGAAATCATTCTCAGTTTGTGTTTGTGACCTGGAGGCGTTAACTTTCTATGAACTGTATGAATTTTTAGGCTGATTAGACAGCGAGACCTTCCCTCTGTATATGAACGCCAGTGGCAGAAGTAGAAGATTCTGCTCATGAAGAAAGACTCATTTTGGACTGGAGTGGGAGCAAGCAATTGTAATATATATATATTAAAAAACACAAAAGCTAACTAATAAACTGAATTTGAGTAGCTTCCATGTTTAGCTCAGTGATTTACAAAATTATGATGTATGTGGCAGCACAACCAACAGGACCAGGGAGAGAGAGAGCAAGCAAACGCTCTGGTGTGGTGTTTATTTTCAATATAAATCTGGTCTGCTCCACCATGTAGCAATGCTGCCATTACTGTGGTGCAAGCCAGACCAGGAGTGTCCGCTGCAGCAGCAGCACGAATAACTGGACTGACCATTAGTAACTGATGCAGTTATGCATCTTAATAACATCTAAGCAAATTGTTAAGTTTGGGTTTTTTGACAGTAAGTCTTGAATAGTGGCAACACTGTGCTTTAAATTGCTTTCATCAGTGCTGTATGTCCTGAAGCAACAGGGCCAGTGGATTCTCTACCTCGGCTCTCAAACACTGATGTTCTGTAGGTTGTG